>NC_036875.1:30772065-30990142 GCF_002910315.2 Salvelinus sp. IW2-2015 | reverse complement strand
CTAATTCAACGTCATGAATATAACAGAAATGTTGTTCTTGTGTTAACCATGTTTTAAAATGTTTCGTTGTATGCCTATATTGTACTTGTTTAGACTTGCTGAACAGAATTTTTTGAGAAAAGACGCACATTTACGTGCAACTTAATTCGTGGGAAATATTGTTTTATTAATGCCAATTGCTGTTTTCTGTGCTTAATTTCGCTTAATACTTTGGATACTGGTGCACTTGTAATCAGAACGCCTTTTTGTCATGTAGGCAACCATACACGATTTTCTTCATATACCCATTTTAATTTCGTGGAGCTAAATTACACAATTTTCTTCATAATGCATGTATTACATGTTAATGTAAAATAATAATTATGTTGGCTTACACTTATGGCCTTTCCAAGGCCTTTCCATACCTTAAGGGAACATTTTAGCACTTGCCATATGGTTAGTGAGAAACGCCACATTGCAAATATAAGGTCCGTTACTAGACGTCCTGCAACGTTCTAAAATTCGCTGAGGCGTCGGCCCGTGCGCGGGGGAGAGATCTTTCAGGAAGTCATCAAAACGAAATCTCTCGGACGTTCGGTTTCCGTTTTAATAAAAATAACAAATTTTGGTCATTTTTCCGCAGTCTAGGAAATTTCCACCAGAGGGAAAATAAATAATATTGGCAAATGCACAAGCACATTGCAAATGCATGTGGCCTTTTCTCCTAAACGGAAAAATATTTAGAAGACGTAATGGACAGTTGGCCCCGAACAAGATGGCGTCGAGGCCCTCAACGCTTTTGAGTTTATGGCCATTTTTTCTGGGATTAAAGGTCAAAAACGCAAAGTAGGCTATCCTGAAAAGTCTGTTCAGAAAAATCGAAAACAGTACATATAGGCATAAAACCACAATGTTTTAATAGGGATTAAATAAAGACAATATATATATAACCTCTTATGGTTAAATTGTTAAAAAAAGACAAAATATCTATATATTCATAACGTAAAATAAATAAATACAGGCGATCGCGTCTATGGTTGTTGCAACGGCTTGTGTATCGCCTACTGGTTAAATTCGTGTCTTTTCGCACGAATTAAGTAGCACAGAAATTCGTGTATTTTCGCACGAATTAAGTAGAACAGAAATTCGTGTATTTTCAAACGAATTGAACCACCCCAAAAATGCACAAAAACGCACGAAATCTGCTGAAATACATTTTGTACATATATGCGCGAATTGAATGTGAGGCTGGGCTGGAAAGGGTGCACTTGGCCATCTTTGTGTAACCCGTAGTGATATAAGCTCTGAGGTATTTCCCCCTCAGCATTTTTATACTGACTAAGTTCGTCTGTAATCTCTCCGCTGGCGTGAATAAACAAATTTATTTAAGCTTGACTTTATGGTCCTTAGTGGTAATTTCTAAGACACTAACTACTACACCAGCTCTGACGCGCGTTGGATGTGGCAGGGATGGGGAAACTATCAAGGATTACAAAGAGAAACCCAAAGTAACCTGTCTAAATGACTAGTGACCCTGTAGAAATCACATCTGTAGTCATGAAATGCTTTGAAGGCTGGTCCTGGCTCACGTCAACCCCCGGTCTCTTAGTTAATTCCCGGTTTACCATGACTCCTGAAGCCAGTGTTATGCTAAAAAAGCAATGACTACCTCCACAATATTTTATCATTCTGTTGATTTGAAGTTGAAAGGACTGCATATCACCCATATAAATGTGTGTAGCCTCCCTAATTAAGATCTATGACTTAAACGTCTAGGTCTTTGTGCATAAAAATAATGTGCATGGTCTAGCAATCACAAAAACCCTGGAACATTCTATTACTGATGGACAGGTCAGCATCAGTGGTTATACTATTATTAGAAAGGACAGGAACAGATGAGGTGGTGTCACGCGCACACACACACACTTTAAACTGAGGAATGACTTGGCCAAAAATTAAATAGAAATACTATGGCTATAGGTTAATTTACCATTTCGACCACCAATATTGGTGGGATGTGTGTACAGGCCACCATGTTCAAATGTATCTTACTTGGATGATATATGTGACAGTATTGACCATGCCAGATGAAAACAAAGAGGAACTCCGGAGCTGTCAGCGAGACCGTTGGGTTCTTGGTCACCTCCTGGACCAAGGCCCATCACCCCCGATTGCGCAGTTTGGCTTGGCGGCCAGCTCTAGGAAGAGTCTTGATGGTTCCAAACTTCTTCCATTTAAGAATGATGGAGGCCACTGTGTTCTTGGTGACCTTCAATGCTGCAGACCCCTGATCTGAGCCTCGACACAATCCTGTCTCAGAGCTCTACGGACAATTCCTTCGATCTCGTGGCATGGCTTTTGCTCTGACATGCATTGTCAACTGTAGGACCTTATATAGACAGGTGTGTGCCTTTCCAAATCATGTCCAATCAATTGAATTCACCCCAGGTGGACTCCAATCAAGTTGTAGAAACCTCAAGGATGTTCAATGGAAACAGGATGCACCTAAACTCAATTTCGAGTCTCACAGCAAAGGGTCTGAATACTTATTTACATAAGGGTCATTTTATTTTTAATACATTTGCACACACAAAAAAACAACTTTTTGCTTTGTCATTATGGAGTAGTGTGTGTAGATTGATGAGGAAAAACATTTAATCCATTTTAGAATAAGACTAACGTAACAAAATGTAGAAAAAGGGGTCTTAATACTTTCCGAAATGACCTCGTACCCCTGCAAATGGACTCGTACCACGTGTATTTATCCATGTTATCATCATTACTCATAGTGTATTTATTACCTATTATTTTCCTATTGTCTTTTTTTCTCTCTGCATTGATAAGGGCTCGTAAGCAAGCATTTCACAAGCTTCCTTTCAATAGCTACAGTCACTAGCAACAGTTGCTATTTGGATGTGGTTGAAGCCATTCTGTATGCAAGTCCTGCTCTAGGGATAGGCAAATGTTAGAGTTGCAGTAAGACACTTTTTCCTCTTGAAACATGCAAGGCTCAGCTAGTTTAATGTTATTCCACCATATCTGTATTTAGTCATACTGGCACAGTGGGCTGCAATCATATTATGAGCTGAAGCAGCATGCAGTATGCAGTGACCATGTCATTTTCAGATCAAAACATGAATCCCTGTTTAAATCCGGGGATAAATCCTAACCGTCTCAGCCTTGGGTTGTGGCTCCTGGCGGGAGGCTGGACCTGGGTCTGAGGTGAAATGAAGTTGGACACGACACTATGGCAGTGTTCATTAAGTCATACTGTAGCAAAACATTTTAAACCAGAACATTTAAATTAGAGTTTCTTATTGGGCGACCTCAGATTGTACCTCCTTGTTTCACTCCTTTTCAGATTCTTGTTTTTTGTGCCTGAACATGACTTGTCGTGTTCCCAGAACATGGCAATGCCAGGACATACCATCTGCTCCAGGCTGTGACCGTCAGCAAATTCTTGCCACTGGAAGTATAGTATGGCAAGTTTCGATCATTAAGTCCGGACAAAGTTGAATTTCTGTTTATCGGACAATTATTTATTGTCAATCATTCTTGAATTTGTTAAGCTATACAACTAAGTAGATTCATGAACTGATCATACTTTTTTTTTCTCAATAATTTTTGAATATGATAGGATGTGTAATAGAACGCGATTCCTATGTGAATGTTTATTAATAATAATAATCAGAAAATCAGCCTGAAATTGAATATTTCTCCTATTGTTCATGTCCATATAGCCTAGCACAATGTGGTAAAGTACTGTTATTCTTAATCCACTTATTTTTTATTTTTTTTAAATTTAAAGTTTTATTAAGTTTTCAATCAACCAACCAAACACCAAATAAAACCAACCAACCAAATATATATACATACATACACACACACAAATAATAATTATAACAAAATTTAAAATATAGAACTTGCAGCAGCACTATCAAGGTTCTTATTAGCTATTTCCAGCCTTAGCGAGCATGACGAGCCATAATTAGTTTTTAGATTTTACAGCACCTTACACAACACGCATCTGCTCATCTCCCTGACCCCCCATTCACTCTGTCCAATTTGAAATATAGTTGAGTAGTGGAGACCAGAGTCTATCAAACTTGGGCTGTCTCTTGTGGAGGTCATAAGTAGCTTTTCAAGAGGGAGAAAGTCAACAATCTGGTCAATCCACATTTTAAATGTAGGAGAGGTACTAGAGGCCACCAATAGAAGAATACATTTCTTAGCAAAGTATGTAATGGTCATGAGCAAATTGTCTCTGTCAGGATCAAGAACAAAATCCTGCTGGCATTAAGAAGATAGAGACACGGCGTCATATCAAACTGTACATCTAGTTATTTTCTGTGCAGCAGTATGTATAAGATTGCCCAAAATCTGGCAATCTCTCTACAGCTCCAAAATACATGCATATAGGTTCCACTTTCAGAGGTAACATCTTTACAGTTAGGAGAAATGTCTGTTTTCATTTATGGATCTCAAGGGAGTGTAATAAAATTTGTACAAAAATTTAATTAGATTCTTTCATTTTTACATTAGTAAGGAGCAGATAACCTGTCGCAAACCTCCGCCATAACTCATCACTGATAGTCAGACCAAGGTTCTTTTCCCAGATTATTTTCTCAAAGGAGTAAAGGAGGAGCCTCCTTTCTCAGAAAGGAGTCTATAGATATAAGATATTTTGCCTTTAATGGATTGTGCTGTGACAAGAAGGGTTTCAACTTCATTCAACTGAGTTCAACTCCTCTTGGAAGTAAATGAGAGATGACATGTCTAATTTGAAGATATTTTAAAAAATGGATCTTGCACATTGAATTCACTGCAGAGCTCTTGAAAAGAGTTCAGTGTAGTGTCTTCTGATGAAATAGGTCTGAAAAGGTCCTGATTCCTAGAGTATGCCAAAGATAAATGGCCCTCAGGGCTTTGGCAAGTCCTGGGTTGCCTACTATAGGCGAGTGAGAACATATTTGGGAGGAGATGCCCAGGTATTCTTACAGTCCCTCCACACTATAGGTGCTGTTAAATCACAAATGTTTGGCTATGTGCCCACTTCACTAAGTTATTAATGAATATAGTTGAGCTTGATGGCAATGAACCACAGGATTGGGCTTCTATATGGATCCACGTTGACTCTTGTCTGTTGTGATCCATGTTAGAATGTTGCGGATTGGGCAGACCAGTAGTACACATTGAAGGGAGGGAAGGGCAAGACCACCCTTAGATTCAGGTTTCGATAGAGGAGAGCTTGATCCTAGTTTTTTATTGCCCCATATAAATTAGTGATGCTTTGGTTGATTGTTTTGAAAAAGGAATGCTGAGATAGCATGGGAGCATCTGAAATAAATAGTTCAGTCTAGGAGGATGTTCATACAGATTACATTAATTTCTCCTACTAAGCTAATTGGGAGGGAGATCCAGGTTTGGAGGTTGTTCTTGATTCGATCCAGGAGTGGAAGATAATTCTCCTTGAAAAGCCTATTCAGATCTGGTGTTATGAATACCCAAGGTATTGAAACCCCTGTGTCTTCCATGTATAGTCAAATACTATCCAGATAAGTAACTATTGACCCCCCCCCCCCCCCCCCATATCACAAAACACAGGTTTGACATTGTCCTTCCTTTGAGAATGATTGACAGGCTCAGGCCACAACAATGTGGTATCATCCATAAAGGAGGGAAACGAAAGAGAGAGACGAGTATACTTATTGCTTAAGTATGGGCAAGCTAATGCATTGTGCTCTCTGTGATGGTCATTCTCTCATAGCACTTCCAGATCAGATTTACAACATCAATAATGCCACTGTAAAATCCTGTGTGTCAGAAACTCTACCTGTATACTGATAAAAGCATGTATTCCCTGCAGTCCAGGGAGTAGGTCTACCACTCCACTACTATCCCAGAAAAAGTCAAAACCCCCCACAATATCATTCAGAGGGACCCCTCTGGCCCACCAGTCAGCTGTGATGCCCCCTGTGGACCAATGAATACCCTGGTGGATCTGGGGCCTCAGCTGAATGACATAATGGAGCTGTGATGGAGCTTCTGCAGCCTCCTAACTTCACTTGATGATCCATTTCCCCAGACCACAGAACAGTAGTTCACCTGACTCTCAATTAATGCTTGTGTTATTTGCTGAATAATTTTTCCTGGTAAATATTTAGCTATCCTTCTGATTATGCATGCTGTTTTAATATTTTTTTTTACATAGATTAGTTATTTGAGACAACCATGATAAGGAGTTGTCTAGCTGCACTCCCAATAGTTTGGTTTCTACCACTTCAATTTGTACTCCTCCCATACTTAATTGTATCCCATGCTGTTTTGGCCTTTTCCTAGTGGAACAGACCAACATAACTTTGGTTTTCTTGGTGTTTAAAACAAGTTTGTTTTGGCAAACCCACTCCCTAATATTCTCCAAATCTCCTTGTAAAGCTTGCTGTACCTGTTGAACCGATTGTCTTGCTGCATAAATTGTAGTATCATCTGCAAATATAGTAGCTTGCGTTTCAGCTAAGGCATAGGGAAGGTCGTTGGTATATATTAAATAGAGAAGTGGCCCAAGGCAGCTGCCCTGCGGTATTCCACAGTTTAACACATGAGGGGAAGAAAATTAACCATTGATATAGGTGGACTGTTTCCTGTCAGTTAGATATGACTGTACCCAATTCAATGCTACCTCCTTAAAACCATAATGCATTAATAATTTTGACAATTTCATGATCCACTAAATCAAATGCTGCACTGAAATCTAAAAATAGTACACCCACAAACTTGCCATTATCCATAGCATTGAGCCACTGGTCAGTCATGTCAACCAATGCAGTGGTAGTGGAATGTTTTTTTGCGATAAGCATGCTGATTGGCTGTAATCAGATCATTCTTTTCCATGTACTCCCATATTTGTCTACTCACAATTCCCTCCAATATCTTACTGAGTGTAGGGAGTAGACTAATTGGTCGACTATTGGCAGGAGTAATGGGTTCTTTGCAGTCTTTCGGAATAGGACACAGTTTCGCATGCTTCCATACATTTGCAAACATCCCCTTTTCCAGTGACCAATTAAATATGTATCTCAGTGGAACTGCAATCTGGGGAGCAGCCCAGCGAAGCAAAAAATTGTCCATAAGACCATAACCTGTAGATTTACCATCAGGTAATGACTTCAATAGGTTTAACACCTCCTCCACTGACACCGTTTGCAGACTAAAAGAGCAAATCTTGTTGCTCATAATATGATCATCAATCCATTGGACAATAGCTTGTTTGGAAGAATGTATGTTTACATTGTTGCTTAGTAAATTAATTTACTTTGTAAAAGAATCTGCAAAATGATTGGCAATATCAACTGTTTTTGTTATTATTCTCCCGTCAACCTCCACACTAGATGGGCATGATGAGATAGATGTACCAAGTAAGTCCTTAAAACTTCTTGACGCATGGATCCCTTTAGCGAATCATTTTCGTAAACAACCGCTGAATTGCAGAGCGCCAAATACCCCAAAAAATTGCTACAAATATTTATAATCATGAAATCACAAGTGCAATATAGCAAAACACAGCTTAGCTTGTTGTTAATCCACCTGTCGTGTCAGATTTAGAAAATATGCTTTACAGCGAAAGCAATCCAAGCGCTTGTGAGTTTATCGATCACTAGACAAAACATTAAGAAAACCTAGCAGCCATGTAGATTGGTCACGAATGCCAGAAAAGCAATAAAATTAATCGCTTACCTTTGATGATCTTTTTTACAATCAATAAAAGCATTGTTGTAAAAACTTTTTTTTCTTTCGATTCAATTTAACTGCATAATTACGTAATGTTCTATAATTCTGTTCATCAATTTCTAATTTTGACTTGGCTGCTAAGACTTTCGCCATATTTCTTTGAGAAAAAGCCTCACCCAGTTCATCATCAATCCATGGAGATGGACGAGCACCAACTGTACTCTTTCTTATAGGGGCATGATGGTCCATTACCTCAGTGAGCAAATCAATAAAACATTCTGTAGCATGAATTAAATCATTCTCTAGATAAATCAGCTCCCAGGGTACAGCAGCCAAATCATTTAGAAATAGCTCATGATTAAATGTTTTAATTTCTCTTAACCACAACCCTAGGGGGTTTCTTTGGAACCTTGGTGTTCATGGTTATGGTCACAATATTATGGTCTGTCCAGCCCACTAGCATTGATCTGGCTTTTAAGGATTGCAATGGTATATTACAGAAAATCAGATCAATGCATGTGTCTGAACGATGACCCAACTTAATTGATGATCTAGACCATGGGTGTCAAACTCTGGCCCGCGGGCCAGATTTGGCCCGCGGGGTAATTATATTTGGCCCGCGAGACAATACCAAATTACTACTAGAGCTGGCCCGCCGGTATTATACAGCGCATTCACCGCTAATACTACGAATCCCATAATGCTCTGCTGTTGTTTTCGCGCGCCAATCAGGACAGGACCCAGAAACGCCCTCTCCTCTGTGACAGTAGTCATAGCAACATAGACGCTACAACTGTCAGCGCGCTATCCCTTCCCAAAAATGGCGAAAAGAAAGGCAGAAAACAGGAGCTTTCTGGACAAGTGGGAGGCAGAAAATCTTTCTCTGTGACATCTCGAGCCATCTCGATGCGCTGAACCTGCAGCTTCAGGGGCGGGGGCGCATCATCACAGACATGTACGCTGCAGTGAGGGCTTTAAAACTAAACTGTGCCTGTGGGAGAATCAGATGCTGCAAGGAAACCATTGCCATTTTCCCTGCTGCCAAACCATAAAAGCGCAGATCTCTACCGCCGTGTTCCCATGCGCACAGTTTGCTGAAAAACTCAGTGTTCTCGCCGCTGAGTTTAGCCGGCGATTTGCCGACTTCGATGTCCAGAAATGTAGGTTTGAACTGCTTAGTAATCCCTTCGCAGTGTGATGTGGAAAATGCACCAACCAACATCCAAATGGAGCTGATGAACTCCAGTGCAACGACACGCTGAAGTCAAAGTATGATGCTGTGGGAGCCGCACAGTCCACGGTTCATCCCTGACACAATGCCTCAGCTCCGCACCCAAGCTGCTCAGAGCTCTCCATGTTCGGCAGCACTTATCTATGCGAGCAACTTTTCTCCCGATGAAGATGACCAAAACAACTCACAGGAGACGTCTGACTGATGAACACCTTCGCTCGATACTGGAGATTTCTTCAGCTCAGAGCCTGAGCCCAGACATTGATGAACTAGCATCCAAGAAGAGATGCCAGGTATCTGGCTGGGCACATCAGATTAGATCAGTGTGCAATAATTAATGTTTTCTTTGTGCACTTTTTCTTGCTACAAGGCATGGGCTTGAATGGTTGATTGATTTATTATCATTTTATTTGTAAAATTATTAGCCAGTGGAAAAAGTTTATTTGGTATTTAAATCAGAAGGCTGCAAATAGAAAAGAGGCATACAATTTTTATTTAAATTTTATTTATTTAATAAATGAATGCCATTGATGTGTTTTTTCATTTGAAATTCGATTTTGCATGTCTCCACTATAAATTTATAATTGTATGGTAATAAGCGATGCTTGTTCCATATTCAATGTAAAGCAAAACTTGTTTGGGTCCATATTAAAAGGTTCATTTGTTCAATGTTGGCCCGCGACTTTGTTCAGGTTTTACATTTTGGCCCACTGGGTATTTGAGTTTGACACCCCTGATCTAGACCATCATCAAACCATTTGTTTCAAACCATAGTTCTTGGCATATCTCATCAATTTTGTTCTATTCAAAATTTATGATCCTTCCAATTTATATTAAAATCACCAAAGATAAATACATCTCTGTTGCTATCTGTGGCCTGTTCAAACCCAGTACATAAGTCATCCAGATAGGACACCCTAGAGCTAGGTCTATACACACATCCTACCAATATGGGTGCCTGTGAGGCAGATGTACCTGAGCCATAGTGCCTCTACTTGACATACATAAGGTCATCCCTTCTCTTAAAAGGTATATGATTCTGAATGTACAGTGCTACACCCCCACCATTCCTATCTCTTCTCAGTAGACTATATCCATGAATGTTAATTTGCCCACCATTTACAGATGCATCTAAATGTGTTTCGGTCAAAGCCAAAATATAAGAGAGAAGGGTCTCATTACCCACAGCCATAACATGATCCCCTCAGGAGACTAAGCTTCCCTGCCTGCTGCACAAACCCCCCACTCCCCAGTCCCAACTGTACCAGCCCAGCGCAATCTGTGCTTAACTGGCTGGCTGGCTACCACTGGTGAAACAGAAAAAAGACATTGGAAGGCCACTGTCGGATATTCTACAAGACCATGATGGGTGGTGTAGGGGCAGCACCTGTCTTTATAATAAGACGAGCAGGGCACATTAAAAGACACACAACATTGTCATTGCGTAGCTTAGAGTGGAGGAGGGATAGGTAGATAGTAGTGTGGCACGATACCTGAAACAAGGTTTAGTATCACGAAATTCGATACCATCACGATACGCAATACTAAAACCACAGCCAAAAGGCATATTAGCTAAGCGAAAGTCACAGAAAGCAGTTGATCTAGACCAGGGGTGTCAAAGTCAAATGGACGGGGGGCCAAATAAAAAATTTAGCTACAAGCCGAGGGCCGGACTGTCGAATGTCATTGAAAAAATTTTAAATGACGCATATAGTCTAGTGAACCTAATTGAACCTACTGAAAACCTAACAAATATATTCCAATATGATCAGATAAATAAAGCAATATTTCTTATGGCTCTGTCAGTAATCTTTAATTTTCAACAGACACAAAAGACAATTTCCTTTATATAAAAATCCCCATAACATGAACATTAAATGAAAGAAACCGGTATTCAAGGCACCATCAGTAGCCTATATTTTCTATTTTAGCAAAAGTGGGCTAAATTTACTCAAAGAAAAAAACATAATAGCAATTCTATCATCCACTCAACTGAAATATTTTTAAAATATAATTGGATTGAAATACAATAAAATAAAGTGCAAAATCTATTAATCAAAACAACACTTTGTTTAAGGAGAAGTAACATGCAGTGAAAACAAACATTAAACTTTAACTTTTAAACTTGAACTGAGTAAAAACTCTAAATATGTGATTGCACAGTAATGTTCACTTGTTTGAGGTTGAGGGTGATACTTGGTGGTGTCCCATCTTTTCCACAAGTTCATCAATGTTCGGGGTAAGGCTCTGAGCTGAGGAAATCCTCAGAATTGAGTGGAGGTGTTCAGCAGTAAGTCGACTTCTGTGTGATGTTTTGTTCAGGTTCATCAAAGAAAACAGTTGTTCACACAGGTATGTGCTGCCAAACATAGACAACGTGAGCAGCCTGGATGCGCAGCTGGGCATTGTGTCGGGGAGGAAACGGCGAACTCCGCAGCACCACTGCCGCATATTTTGCCCTCAGTGCATCATTGCATTGGAGGTCAATCAACTCCATTTGGAGGTTTGGTGGTGAGCTTTCCACGTCAACAGAATGGTCGTTACGAGCAGTTCCAACCTGCTTTTGTGCTTCAAAGTCAGCAAATCGGCGTCGAAAGTCAGCGGCAAGCATACCTATTTATCAGCCAACTGTGCGCTCGGGAACGCACTGGTAGAGAGCTTCTCTTTCATGGTCTGGCAGCTGGGAAAGTGGCTCAAATTTTCTTTCCGCATCTGCGTCTCCCACAGAGTCAGTTTGGTTTTAAATGCCTTCACTGTACTGACATATCAGAGATGACATGATCCCGACCCTGCAGCTGCAAGTCATTGCATTCAGATGACTCGTATGTCACACAGAAAAACCATTTCACACAGAAACATTTCGTCTCGGAGTTGTGTTGTGTCTTTCCCTTTGCTGTCCAAGAACAGACAAATCTCCTCACGAAGCTCGAAACATCTTTGAAGCACCTTCCCTGGCTTAGCCATCGCACCTCTGTGTGATAAGGCAAATCACCATGCTCCGTTTCTAACTCCGTCAGAATGCCTTGAACTGGCGGTGATTCAAACCTTTGGCCTGAAAGTTAACTGTGCGCGTGATGATGCTCATTACATGCTCCATTTTCAAGGCTTACCGCACAACGCTTCCTGGTGTATGATACAATGATAAGCTGTCAGCTCACCTGTCGCGTTTTCCTCTTGCATCTTTTCCCGTATCTTCGCCACCAGTCCGCTCCTGTGTCCACACATCGCAGGTGCTCCGTCGGTTGTCAAACCCACGAGTTTTTCCCAAGGCAGCTCCATCTCATTTACACATCTTGACACCTCTTCATACAAATCATGCCCCGTAGTTGTGCCATGCATAGGACGTAAAGCCAAAAACTCCTCTGTCACGCTTAGGCTGGAGCCACTCGCCGGATGAAAATTGACAACTGGCAATGTCAGAAATTCGTGCTCTCATCACAGCCAAGAATATGCAATGAAATCTTTTCCCTTTTTCACAAGCTGCTCTTTTAGATTGATGGACAACTGGTCTACTCTCTCGGCAATGGTGTTTCTGCTCAGACTCACATTTAAAAAGAGTGCCTTTTTTCTGGGCAAACTTCGTCACAAACTTTAATCATGCAGTTTTTGATGAAATCCCCTCCGTAAATGCCGGGCTGATTTAGCATCTCTTCTGCCAAAATAAAACTGGCCTTGACAGCAGCCTGGCCTTGTGATTTGGCTTTTTGAACAGAGCCTGTCGAGATTGAGCCTCGTTTTAATTCCTCTGCCTTTTGTAGCCTTGTTCCATGTCCATATTCTTGTTTTGTCCGCGTGTTTCGTTTCATAATGTCGTCTCAGATTATACTCTTCAGTACCGCCACACTTTCTCCACACAGAAGACACACAGGTTTCCAGCTACCTCCCGTGAACATATACTCCGACTCCCACCTTGTTTGAAACCCCCGTTCTCAGTGTCCACTTCCGTTTTGCCATTTTTGATGGGTATCTGAAAGTTAATTTACTGTGATGCTGACGACTGCTGTGCCAATAAATATTGAAATGAAGCAGCCTACTGCCTCGGTGCGTCACCGTTGCATTGGGGGAAATGTAAGTTATGGGCGTGTAAAAGATCTGCGGGCTGCCGGCTTGACGCGGTCTCGGCCGTTCTAATAATAATAAATCAAGATCATCCCAGGGGCCGTAAAAAACCTTCTCGCGGGCCGGATGTGGCCCGCGGGCCTTGACTCTGACATATGTGATCTAGACAGAAACTCAGTTACTGCACTGTTAAATCATTGGGCATCTTTTGAGTTCATTATCAATCAAATAAAAATGAATTACATCAACATTTCAGACAGTTTGATTCATTAATGCATATGTGGCTAACTACATAAAGGTAAATCTCTATTGGTAAATCAAGATCTAGCCTAGGCCTATTCACAATACAGATGAACACATATTCAATTGGAGTGTGTGAATGGATTGAGTTATTGAGCTTGTTTTTGCAGATTTCATGGGGCTACAGATGAGAAACAATCTGTTTCCCTTCCATGTGGTACTGATCAACAACATTTGCATAGAAGCAGTTTATTTTGTGAAACTGAGCGCTCTTTCTAACCAGTAATGATGTCATTCATGAGGCAAGTTAGTCGAGGCAATAATCGGGCTCACGTCTCTCCCAAAGGTTAAGAGAATGAAAAGTTAAGTGGCAATCAGCTTTGAAATCAGCATATTTAGCATTATGGTTTGCATATTATCATAAACTAAGTACTAGGGTAGTGAATTGAAGTGCGCTTCAGCTGTAAGCTAGCAAGGAAAGATGGCATACAAAGCCGGAAGCTACCGCTATCTTCTTGTTCTAGCCTGTACAGACATTGTTTTGCAAACAGTAATTAAGATTTTTACATTTCTACATGCCGTGTGGCATTATTCAAGTGTGTTAACTTCAGTGCAGCATGAATGGGAAGCTAAAATAAAGCAGCCCAGCCCAATACTCCCAGTGCAGGCTAAGTAGAGCAGGCACGGTGCACTCACGCTATAAGGGAGACATCGGCTGCGCCGATAGACTTGATCTGTGAGACACATTTGACAGAAGTACTTTCTGAAACATATTCTAGTACCGAACCGTTTCTCCGGTTCTAGTATCTAAAAAGTACCAAAGTTACAGTATAACGTGCAACACTAGTTGATTAGATACCTTCTGGTCTGGTCATTCAATGTGAGATCACTGCTCTACCCTGTGGTGGAGTCTGATGACAGTGGAACCCAATAAGAGACAATGAACCCATTAGAGTAGGACCATCTGTAGCCCTTCATAGTACCCTCCTAGGGCCCCTTCCCTCCCAGACTAACACACTGGGAAGCGTAGGGTTAAGGGAGGAAGTGATGAGCCTATAATTATGCAATAGTTCTATAGCGTTACCGGTAGTAGGTTACATATTTGAACGGCTCTGACGGTTTCAACCGTTCATTTAATAAGTCACTTAAGAGGATACACTTCATTTTATCTATCTTTGGCTGATCAACACCCAGAGGGGGCAGGCTAACAGCTTCCCATAACACCATATTGTGCATGCATGAAGATGGCACTGCAGTGGATAGCAGTTGTTTTACAGGCTTCTGTGTGTTTATTTTTTCTACCTAATGTCTCCACCATTATTTCCTATGCCCAAAAACTGCTTCTGGACATCAAAACAGTGATCACCAACCTTGATTTGGATGAAGGTTTCTACTTCCATGAGTCAGCAGCTCTGGACATTCTGCATACTCCGGACCAGGCCCTAATCCCTGGGACTTGAAAAAGGAAACGGCAGCAAACATTTTTTTTAAAGGAGGCAGGCGAGGCAGCCTGACGAGATTACGTCGGCTAACAAATAGACTGCCATTGCCCTCTGTTCTATTGGCAAATGTGCAGTCACCGGAGAACAAACGCCATTTCGAGACTATCGACGAGACCTGAAGACTGGTAATGTTCTATGTATCTTGGAGTCTTGGCTGAACAAGGACACACACATATATCCTGCAAGTTCCTACATGCATCTTCTAGACCAGAGATACCCAACTGGTGGGTGGGCCGCTACCTGGAAGGTTGAGTGGATCGTGGGTGTTGGAGGAACAAAATATTTTTTTCCATGAAAAAGACTTGTCTGAACTTAAATGACTTACACTAGGTAGAAAGTGTGTAGAAATTAAAATGAATTAAACATTTTCATAGATTAAATTATAAAATAGTATTTTCAAATCACAGTATTTTCATTATAAAGCTATTAGCAGCACTGTTTTAGTTGATTTTGGGGGCAAATTGTAATTATTGACAATGAGATGGGAATGTTGTTCCCTTGTCATATAATTGCTACATTTACAATCAGTATAGCATAAAAATAAAAAAAATCCAGACTTTATTTTGGCAATTATTTTTCGCATTGCGAATATTGGGTAGCTACCAAGACAACCTGGTTCAATTTGGGTCGAGGAAAAACCAGTTGAGAACAACTGATCTAGACCGGACGGGTAAGACTAAGAGGTAAGGGGTGTCTCCTTGTTAACAGCAGCTGGTGCGCGATTTCTAATATTACGGAAGTCTCAAATTTATGCTCGACTGAGTTAGAATCTCTCATGATAAGTTGCAGACAGTCTATTTTTTATAGCCGTCCATTTAACACCCACAAACCAATGCTGGCACAAAGACACAGGCACACATTCACCACACACACCTTTATATAATCATCACATACGCTGCTGCTACTGTCCATTATCGATCCCGTTGCCCAATCAATTTACTCCTACCTAGAAGTGGTGAAAGCCTTGGAAGTGTGGTGGCAGGAAAATAACCTTTCACCCAACGTCAACAAAACAAAGGAGCGGATTGTGGACTTCAGGACACAGCAGAGGGAGCACACCCCAATCCACATCGACGGGACCAGAGTGGTGAAAGTAGAAAGATTCAAGTTCCTTGGCGTACACGTCACTGACAAACTGAAATTGTCCACCCACACAGAGAGTGTGGTGAAGGCGCAACAGCGCCTCTTCAACCTCAGGAGGCTGAAGAAACTTGTTTTTAACATACATAATCGATAATATTTCAACCGGACGGTAAACTATTCAATACTACAGAGAAAGAAAATGTCGAGCTACATCTCTCGCGCGCAGGAACTAATCAAAGGACACCTGACGCGTTTTGAAAAATCTGGTTGATACCCCTTTAAATGGAGGGGCAGGCAACGGAACATGGATTTTTCCAAATAAAAGCCACTTCCGGGTTGGATTTCCTCAGGTTTTCGCCTGCAAAATCAGTTCTGTTATACACAGACAATATTTTGACAGTTTTGGAAACTTTAGAGTGTTTTCTATCCTAATTTGTCAATTATATGCATATTCTAGCATCTGGACCTGAGAAATAGTATTTTCACCTTGGGAACGTTATTTTTCCAAACATAAAAATTCTGCCCCCTAGCTGAAAGAAGTTAAACACTGTTTCCATGCATGTTCAATGAACTATAAACAATTCATGAACATGCACCTGTGGAACGGTCATTTAGACACTAACAGCTTACAGACGGTAGGTAATTAAGGTCACAGTTATGAAACCTCAGGACACTAAAAGAGGCCTTTCTACTGACTCTGAAAAACACCAAAAGAAAGATGCCCAGGGTCCCTGCTCATCTGTGTAAACGTGCCTTAGGCATGCTGCAAGGAGGCATGAGGACTGCAGATGTGGCCAGGGCAATAAATTGCAATGTCCGTACTGTGAGACGCCTAAGACAACACTACAGGGAGACAGGATGGACAGCTGATCGTCCTCGCAGTGGCAGACCATGTGTAACATCTGCACAGGATCGATATATCCAAACATCACACCTGCGGAACAGGTACAGGATGGCAACAACTGCCCGAGTTACACCAGAAACGCATAATCTCTCCATCAGTGCTCAGACTGTCCGCAATAGGCTGAGAGAGGCTGGACTGAGGGCTTGTAGGCCTGTTGTAAGGCAGGTCCTCACCAGACATCACTGGCAACAATGTCACCTATTGGCCCAAACCCACGGTCGCTGGACCAGACAGGACTGGCAAAAAGTGCTCTTCACTGACGAGTCGTGGTTTTGTCTCACCAGGGGTGATGGTCGGATTCGCGTTCATCGTCGAAGGAATGAGCGTTACACCGAGGCCTGTACTCTGGAAAGGGATCGATTTGGAGGTGGAGGGTCCGTCCTGGTCTGGGGCGGTGTGTCACAGCATCATCGGACTGAGCTTGTTGTCATTGCAGGCAATCTCAACGCTGTGCGTTACCGGGAAGACATCCTCCTCCCTCATGTGGTCCTCATGAGGAGGAGATGCACTGCAGTACTTAATGCAGCTGGTGGCCACACCAGATACTGACTTACTTTTGATTTCGACCACCCCTTTGTTCAGGGACACATTATTACATTTGTTAGTCACATGTCTGGAACATGTTCAGTTTATGTCTCAGTTGTTGAATCTTATGTTCATACAAATATTTACACATGTTAAGTTTGCTTATAATAAACACAGTTGACAGTGAGAGGACGTTTCTTTTTTTTGCTGAGTTCACATAGGGCAGCAGGTAGCCTTGTGGTTAGAGCGTTGACCAAGTAAACAAAACGTTGCTGGATCGAATCCCCGAGCTGACAAGGTAAAAATCTGTCGTTCTGCCCCTGAACAAGGCAGTTAACCCACTGTTCCACAGTAGGCCGTCATTGTAACTGACTTGCCGAGTTAAATAAAGGTTCACTTTAAAAAAATTTTTTTTTTTAAATAGGTAGACTTGAATTCATCACTGGCCACTTTAATAACAGAAAACTAGTCACTTTAATAATGTTTACATATTTTGCATTACTCATCTCATGTATATACTGTATTCTATTCTACTGTATCTTAGTCTATGCTGCTCTGACATTGCTCGCCCAAATATTTATATATTCTTAATTCCATTCCTTTAGAGATTGGGTGTATTGTTAGACATTACTTGTTAGATATTACTGCACTGTTGGAGCTAGAAACAAGCATTTCGCTACACCTGAAATAAACATCTACTCAACACGTGTATGTGACAAATAAAATTTGATGTAGGTATCTACCTCAATTTCCTCTTACCCCTGCACATCGACTCCGTACTAGTACCCCTGCACATCGACTCCGTACTGGTACCCCTGCACATCGACTCCATACTAGTACCCCTGCACATCGACTCCGTACTAGTACCCCTGCACATCGACTCCGTTACTAGTACCCCTGCACATCGACTCCGTACTAGTACCCCTGCACATCGACTCCGTACTAGTACCCCTGCACATCGACTCCGTACTAGTACTCCATCCCAATGGGTCAGAAATTTACATACACTAAGTTGACTGTGCCGTTAAACAGCTTGGAAAATTCCAGAAAATTATGTCATGGCTTTATAAAATTCTGAAAGGCTAATTGATATAATTTGAGTCAATTGGAGGTGTACCTGTGGATATATTTCAAGGCCTACCTTCAAACTCAGTGCCTCTTTGCTTGACAACATGGGAAAATCAGAAGAAGGGTTTTTGTTTGTCCACCCGCCTCGAGGATTGACGACAAGCTCTCAATGGGATTAAGGTCTGGGGAGTTTCCTGGCCATGGAGCCAAAATATCTATGTTTTGTTCCCCGAGCCACTTAGTTATCACTTCTGCCTTATGGCAAGGTGCTCCATCATGCTGGAAAAGGCATTGTTCGTCACCAAACTGTTCCTGGATGGTTGGGAGAAGTTGCTCTCGGAGGATGTGTTGGTACCATTCTTTAATCATGGCTGTGTTCGTAGGCAAAATTGTGAGTGAGCCCACTCCCTTGGCTGAGAAGCAACCCCACACATGAATGGTCTCAGGATGCTTTACTGTTGGCATGACACAGGACTGATGGTAGCGCTCACCTTGTCTTCTCCAGACAAGCTTTTTTCCGGATGCCCCAAACAATCAGAAAGGGGATTCAGAGAAAATGACTTTACCCCAGTCCTCAGCAGTCCAATCCCTGTACCTCTAGCAGAATATCAGTCTGTCCCTGATGTTTTTCCTGGAGAGAAGTGGCTTCTTTGCTGCCCTTCTTGACACCGGGCCATCCTCAGTGTTTGGTTTGTTAAATGTGATACACCACATGTAATGTACATTTTCATGGTTTACTGCACTCTTTTCTCCGTGCCACTTTCCACACAGACCTAGCCACACCCCCTGTCACTCAAGGAGTGCATTTGATGTTCCTCAACCACGAGACACTTGTGTACAGTCTGCATGGTCAATGCAGCACATGCAACAATGTTGATGACAACGATGCTGTTTTCAACTTGCTTCATAATATAAATCCACTAGCGTTCTATAATGACACTATTAGCTAATTCAGCCTGATAATACCAGTGATGGTGTAGACCGAAATCAGCATGTTTGTGTAACAATATCTTCTAAATCAAAGAGGAATATGCAAAGCAAGAATATGTTAGCTACATGAAGTAGCTAAGAGAGAACATGCAATGTAGCCAAAGCTTATAGGGTCCCCAAGGAAACACTTAACACTAGTTCCTACCCTGTCACAATCACTCCTCCTTGGCATTCATTGTCATCTCAAACACTGTATTCAAAGTGCCCACTAATAACTATAGAATTAGAATAGTCATTCTATTTCCATGATTTCAACAGTTTTGCTCTAATTTGCAAGTGAAATCGCAATTGCAACATTTCGTTAAAAATAAGTCTTTATTTTATTTGATTATTTGCCCATATCGTGCAGCCCTACGTGGCAGTGTGCTTACAAGCTCAAATTAAAGCAGGAAGCACCAGTGACTAGATCAATTTTTTTTTTAAGTGGTCAGATGAAGCAGATGCTAAGCTACAGGACTGTTTTGCTAGCACAGACTAGAATATGTTCCGGGATTCCTCCGATGGCATTGAGGAGTACACCACATCAGTGAATCAATGACGTCATCCCCACAGTGACCGTACGTACATACCCCAACCAGAAGCCATGGTTTACAGGCAACAAACAGTGAGCTAAAGGCTAGAGCTGCCACTTTCAAGAAGCGGGACTCTAATCTGGAAGCTTATAAGAAATCCATTTACGCCCTCCGACAACCCATCAAACAGGCAAAGCCTCAATACAGAACTAAGATCAAATTGCACTACACCAGCTCTGACGTTCGTTGGATGTGGCAGGGCCTGCAAACCATTACAGACTACAAAGGGAAGAAGAGCCGAGAGCTGCCCAGTGACACGAGCATACCAGATGAGCTAACCTACTTCTATGCTCGCGTCGAGGCAAATAACACTGAAACATGCATGACAGCACCAGCTGTTCTGGAAGACTGGTCACGCTATCTGTAGCCAATGTGAGTAAGACCTTTAAACAGGTCAACATTCACAAGGCCGCAGGGCCAGACGGATTACCAGGACATGCGCTGACCAAATGGCAAGTGTCTTCACTGACTGTCAAAAGAACATCCCTGGTCATCTACTGCCTCGTAAATTATGTCTGAGTGTTGGTGTGTGCCCCTGGCTATCCGTAAATACAATTTTAAAAAACAAGAAAATGGTGCCATCTGGTTTGCTTAATATAAGATATTGAAATGTTGATACTTAAGTACATTTTATCAATTACATTTACTTTTGATACTTAAGTATATTTAAAACAATACTTTTACTCAAGTAGTAATTTACTGGGTGACTTTCACTTGAGAAATGTTCTATTAAACGCGTCTTTACTTTTACTAAAGTATGACAATTGGGTACTTTTTCCACCACTGTAATTGAGTGCAGGAAATGCAGAAATGATAAAAGTGCTGAAATTTGAAGTTGAATTGAACAGTATAAAACAATCAGAATGGAGAAAGTCTAATTAATCACTTAGAATGTATGTGTTGCCATCCTAGGATCACTCACTACTCAAAGCAAATGTAGAACTTTTATTATTCAAAAACTAAAAATACTGTCAGTCTTTTTTTTCTTCTTTTTTTGTTTTAAATACCGTGATATATTTTGCCCATCTCGCCAAGCCCTATAACAAACCAAATCCAACTGTATTCTCCTCTCTCTGGGTACAGCCAGAGAGAGGAGATATAGGTTAGAGGAGATATAGGTTAGTGATAGGTTAGTGTTATTTACAGAGGTGGTTGAGATGGTGAGAACTACATCATCAGTGGGCTGCTATTGTTTCTCTGGAGCAGCTCAGCAATGACAATGAAGTGAACCAACTCATTCATGAGAGAGAGCGAGCGAGCGATAGAGTGAGAGCGAGCTATAGAGAGAGAGAGAGCGAGCGAGCTATAGAGAGAGAGAGAGCGAGCGAGCTATAGAGAGAGAGAGCGAGCGAGCTATAGAGAGAGAGAGCGAGCGAGCTATAGAGAGAGAGAGCGAGCGAGCTAGAAGAAGAGAGAGAGAGAGAGAGAGCTAGAGAGAGGAGAGCGAGCGAGCTATAGAGAAGAGAGCGAGCGAGCTATAGAGGAGAGAGAGCGAGCGAGCTAGAGAGAGAGAGAGCGAGCGAGCTAGAGAGAGACGAGAAGCGAGCGAGCTAGAGAGAGAGGAGCTGGAGCGAGCTAGAGAGAGAGAGCGAGCGAGCGAGCGACGAGCTAGAAAACGAGGAAGCGAGCGAGCGAGCGAGAGAGAGCGGCGAGCGACGAGCTATAGAGAGAGAGCGAGCGACGAGCTATAGAGAGAGGAGCGAGCGACGAGCTATAGAGAGAGAGAGCGAGCGACGAGCTATGAGAGAGAGAGCGAGCGACGAGCTATAGAGAGAGAGAGCGAGCGACGAGCTATAGAGAGAGAGCGAGCGACGAGCTATAGAGAGAGAGAGGAGCGACGAGCTATAGAGAGAGAGGCGAGCGAGGCTATAGAGAGAGAGGCGACGAGCTAGAGAGAGGCGAGCGACGAGATATAGAGAGAGAGCGAGCGACGAGCTATAGAGAGAGAGCGAGCGACGAGCTATAGAGAGAGAGCGAGCGACGAGGCTATAGAGAGAGAGAGCGAGCGACGAGCTATGAGAGAGAGAGCGAGCGACGAGCTATAGAGAGAGAGAGCGAGCGACGAGCTATAGAGAGAGAGAAGCGAGCGACGAGCTATAGAGAGAGAGAGCGAGCGAGAGCTTAGAGAGAGAGAGCGAGCGACGAGCTATAGAGAGAGGAGCGAGCGACGAGCTATAGAGAGAGAGAGCGAGCGACGAGCTATAGAGAAGAGAGCGAGCGACGAGCTATGAGAGAGAGAAGCGAGCGCGAGCTAAGAGAGAGAGAGAGCGAGCGACGAGCCTAGAGAGAGAGCGAGCGACGAGTATAGAGAGAGCGAGCGACGAGCTATAGAGGAGAGCGAGCGAACGACTATAGAGAGAAGAGCGAGCGACGAGCTATAGAGAGAGAGAGCGAGCGACGAGCTTATAGAGAAGAGAGGCGAGCGACGAGCTATAGAGAGAGAGAGCGAGCGACGAGCTATAGAGAGAGAGAGCGAGCGACGAGCTTATAGAGAGAGAGAGCGACGAGCTATAGAGAAGCGAGCGACGAGCATGAGAGAGCGAGCGCGAGCTATAGAGAGAGAGAGCGAGCGACGAGCTATAGAGAGAGAGCGAGCGACGAGCTATAGAAGAGAGCGAGCGACGAGCTATAGAGAGAAGAGCGAGCGACGAGCTATAGAGAGAGAGCGAGCGACGAGCTATAGAGAGAGCAGAGCGAGCGACGAGCTATAGAGAGAAAGAGAGCGAGCGACGAGCTATAGAGAGAGAGCAGCGGCGACGAGCTATAGAGAGAGAGAGCGAGCGACGAGCTATAGAGAGCGAGAGCGAGCGACGAGCTATAGAGAGAGAGAGCGAGCGACGAGCTATAGAGAGAGAGAGCGAGCGACGAGCTATAGAGAGAAGAGCGAGCGACGAGCTATAGAGAGAGAGAGCGAGCGACGAGCTATAGAGAGAGGCGAGTATAGAGAGAGAGAGCGAGCGGAGCTTAAGAGAGAGAGAGCGAGCGACGAGCTTAAGAGAGAGAGAGCGAGCGACGAGCTATAGAGAGAGAGAGCGAGCGACGAGCTATAGAGAGAGAGAAGCGGGCGACGACTATAGAGAGAGCGAGCGCGACGACCTATAGAGAGAGCGAGCGACGAGCTATAGGAGAGCGAGCGACGACTATAGAGAGAGCGAGCGACGAGCTATAGAGAGAGCGAGCGACGAGCTATAGAGAGAGCGAGCGACGAGCTATAGAGAGAGCGAGCGACGAGCTATAGAGAGAGCGAAGCGACCGAGCTATAGAGAGAGAGAGCGACGAGCTATAGAGAGAGCGAGCACGAGCTAATAGAGAGAGCGAGCGACGAGCTATAGGAGAGCGAGCGACGAGCTATAGAGAGCGAGCGACGAGCTATAGAGAGCGAGCGACGAGCTATAGAGAGCGAGCGACGAGCTATAGAGAGCGAGCGACGAGCTAATAGAGAGCGAGCGACGAGCTATAGAGACGAGCGCGAGCTAGAAGAGAGCGAGCGACGAGCTAGAGAGAGCGAGCGACGAGCTAGAGAGAGCGAGTGACGAGCTAGAGAGAGAGCGAGCGACGTGCATAGAGAGAGAGCGAGCTATAGAGAAGAGGCGCGCTATAGAGAGAGAGCGAGCCTATAGAGAGAGAGAGGAGCTATAGAGAGAGAGCGAGCTATAGAGGAGAGGAGCTATAGAGAGAGAGAGCGAGCTATAGAGAGAGAGCAGAGCTAAGAGAGAGAGAAGAGAGTAGAGAGAGAGCGAGCTGTGAGAGAGAGGCTTATAGAGAGAGAGAGAGCTATAGAGAGAGAGAGCTATAGAGAGAGAGCGAGCTAGAGAGAGAGCAGGCAAGAGAGAGCTCACCGGATCACGTCTGTCTGCAGTGCTGGGTCTGGGGCCAAGGCCTTCAGAGATCAGCATACTGTAGCACCTCCCTGGTCACAGCCTAAAGCCTGCTGCAGAGTTCATAGCCACTGAATTGTGAGTTTGTGCTCCATTGTGACATACATCTGCGCCTCGATTAGTCAATCCAATGAGATGTAATATGGAAGATAATGTTGTAGCATACATGTACATACAGTGCATTTGGAAAATATTCACACCCCTTGACTTTTTCCACATTTTGTTAAATTAAAGCCTTATTCTAAATGTTTTCTTTTATTTTTATGTTATGTTTCAATCTACACACAATACCCCATAACGAAAAAGAGAAAACTGGTTGACATTTTTGCAAATTGAAAAAACATTTATATTTACATAAGTATTCTGACCCTTTGATATAAGACTCAAAATCTCTGCAGCATTAAAGGTCCCCAAGAACACAGGGGCCTCCATCATTCTTAAATGGAAATAGTTTGGAACCATCAAGACTCTTTCTAGAGCTGGCCGCCATGCCAAACTAAGAAATCGGGGGAGAAGGGCCTTGGTCCAGGAGGTGACCAAAAACCCAATGGTCACTCTGACAGAGCTCCAGAGTTCCTCTGTGGAGATGGGAGAACCTTCCAGAAGGACAACCATCTCTGCAGCACTCCACCGATCTGGCCTTTTTGGTAGAGTGGCCAGATGGAAGCCACATGTCAGCCTACTTGAAGTTTGCCAGAAAGCATGTTAAGGACTGACCATGAGAAACAAGAATCTCTGGTCTGATGAAACCAAGACTGAATGCCAAGCGTCACGTCTGGAGAAAACCTGTTACCATCCCTACGGTGAAGCATGGTGGTCATCATGCTGTGGGGATTTTGTTCAGCGGCAGGGACTGGGAGACTAGTCAGGATCGAGGGAAAGATGAACGAAGCAAAGTACAGAGAGATCCTTGATGGAAACCTGCTCCAGAGCGCCCAGGACCTCAGACTGGGGCGAAGGTTCACCTTCCAACAGGACAACGACCCTAAGCACACAGCTAAGACAACGGAGGAGTGTCTTCGGGACAAGTCTCTGAATGTCCTTGAGTGGCCCTGCTAGAGCGCAGGACTAGAAACCCATCCCACATCTCTGGAGAGACCTGAAAATGGCTGTGCAGCAATGCTCCCTATCCAACATGACAGAGCTTGAGAAGATCTGCAGAGAAGAATGAAGAACTCCCCAAATACAGGTGTACCAAGCTTGTAGCGTCATACCCAAGACTAGAGGCTGTAATCACTGCCAAAGTACTGAGTAAAGGGTCTGGATACTTATGTAAATGTGATGTTTTTTATTTTTAATACATTTGCAAAAAATATATATCATTTTGCTTTGTCATTATAGGGTAGTGTGGGTAGATTGATGAGGGGGGGACTATTTAATACATTTAAGGCTGTAACGTAACAAAATATGGAAAAAGTCAAGGGGTGTCAATATTTTACGAATGAACTGCATTTCCACACACTCGTCCCAGCCTAACACATCCCTCTGAGAACAAATTGGATATCTATACATCATCATTGCTCAAACTCACAATTAGACAATTAGATTACATTATGTACATTTGTCATAAAACAATCTGATGCTAGTAGGCCTATTCATAAGCACTACATGAAATTAGTTTGATCTTGATCTTGCTTTGATTGAAACTCCTCTGGATCCAGGTAGTTTCCAATGAACGGAAAATCTGGAAAGCGTACACCTCCCTCATGAAACAGTGCTAAATTCATCCAGCAAACTTCTGACTGATATGCAGACAGTTTTTCCTCAAAGCAGAGCAGGTAGCTAGCCCGGCAATAATAAAATGACAGTGATGGGCTTGGCTTTTCTCTAGAAACCACAGCAGCAAACATGCAGCGAGCCAGGCTCTAATAATGGACAGAAGCCTCAGTATATAACTTCATGGCGTTCCGTAATGACTGGTGAAGCAGTCATGCCTTACTGCCTAATCTTGTGTATTATATTAAAACTAAGACAGAATAATAACCCAACCACCATGGTTGGAAAATGCTTACTTCCGAGCCAAACTGAGCTAGAACAGATTACTGTTTTCTCAACAGCATCCCATTCAAAACAGGCATGAAAAAAAATGACTTTCTAAAATCCATAACAGAGTCCGCATCATTGAACCACCTCTGAATCCCAAGACACGGTGTGCAGTGAAGGAGACTAAACTAGAGGTCGACCGATTATGATTTTTCAACGCCGATACCGATTATTGGAGGACCAAAAAAGCCGATACCGATTAATCAGCCGATTTTTTAAAATGTATTTGTAATAATGACAATTACAACAATATTGAATGAACACTTATTTTAAACTTAATATAATACATCAAAATCAATTTAGCCTCAAATAAATAATGAAACATGTTCAATTTGGTTTAAATAATGCAAAAACAAAGTGTTGGAGAAGAAAGTAAAAGTGCAATATGTGCCATGTAAGAAAGCTAACGTTTAAGTTTCTTGCTCAGAACATGAGAACATATGAAAGCTGGTGGTTCCTTTTAACATGAGTCTTCAATATTCCCAGGTAAGAAGTTTTAGGTTGTAGTTATTATAGGACTATTTCTCTCTATACGATTTTGAAATTCATATACCTTTGACTATTGGATGTTCTTATAGGCACTTTAGTATTGCCAGTGTAACAGTATAGCTTCCGTCCCTCTCCCCTACCTGGGCTCGAACCAGGAACACATCGACAACAGCCACCCTCGAAGCAGCGTTACCCATCGCTCCACAAAAGCCGCGGCCTTTGCAGAGAAAGGGGAACAACTACTCCAAGTCTCAGAGCGAGTGACGTTTGAAACGCTATTAGCGCGCACCCCGCTAACTAGCTAGCCATTTCACATCGGTTACACCAGCCTAATCTCMGGAGTTGATAGGCTTGAAGTCATAAACAGCMCAATGCTTGAAGCARWGCGAAGAGCTGCTGGCAAAACGCACGAAAGTGCTGTTTGAATGAATGCTTACGAGCCTGCTGGTGCCTACCATCGCTCAGTCAGACTGCTTTATCAAATATCAAATCATAAACTTAATTATAACATAATAACACAAAGAAATACGAGCCTTAGGTCATTAATATGGTGAAATCCGGAAACTATCTCGAAAACAAAACGTTTATTCTTTCAGTGAAATACGGAACCGMTCCGTATTTTATCTAACGGGTGGCATCCATAAGTCTAAATARTCCTGTTACATTGCACAACCTTCAATGTTATGTCATAATTACGTAAGATTCTGGCAAATTAGTTCGCAATGAGCCAGGAGGCCCAAACTGTTGCATATACCCTGACTCTGCGTGCAATGAACGCAAGAGAAATGACACAATTTCACCTGGTTAATATTGCCTGCTAACCTGGATTTATTTTAACTAAATATGCAGGTTTAAAAATATATACTTCTGTGTATTGATTTTAAGAAAGGTATTGATTTTTATGGTTAGGTACAGTCGTGCAACGATTGTGCTTTTTTCGCAAATGCGCTTTTGTTAAATCATCCCCCGTTTGGCGAAGTTGGCTGTCTTTGTTAGGAAGAAAGTCTTCACACAGTTCGCAACGAGCCACGCGGCCGTAACTGCTGCATATACCCTGACTATGTTGCAAGAGAAGTGACACATTTTCCCTAGTAAAAAGAAATTCATGTTAGCAGGCAATATTAACTAAATATGCAGGTTTAAAAATATAAACTTGTGTATTGATTTTAAGAAAGGCATTGATGTTTATGGTTAGGTACACGTTGGAGCAACGACAGTCCTTTTTCGCGAATGTGCACCGCATCGATTATATGCAACGCAGGACACGCTAGATAAACTAGTAATATCATCAACCATGTGTAGTTAACTAGTGATTATGATTGATTGATTGTTTTTTATAAGATAAGTTTAATGCTAGCTAGCAACTTACCTTGGCTTCTTACTGCATTCGCGTAACAGGCAGGCTCCTCGTGGAGTGCAATGTAAAGCAGGTGGTTAGAGCATTGGACTAGTTAACCGTAAGGTTGCAAGATTGAATCCCCGAGCTGACAAGGTAAAAATCTGTCGCTCTGCCCCGTCATTGAAAATAAGAATGTGTTCCTAACTGACTTGACTAGTTAAGTAAAGGTGTAAAAAAAAAAAAAAAAACGGCCAAATCGGTGTCCAAAAATACCGTTTTCCGATTGTTATGAAAACTTTAAATCGGCCCCAATTAAAATCGGCCTTTCCGATTAAAATCGGTCGACCTCTAGACTAAACATCCACTTTTCCCCTCCCTGGACTGGTCATAAAACTAAAAAAGGTGTGACTACACCAGTGGTGGCCTACCACCTCCCACTAGGATGGCCCACCCTGGTCATCAGCACCTCACAGCCTGTTAAACCTCAGGCCACACAGCTGGCTCCTGTACGTGAAGTTTGAGGAGGCCTGTAGTCTTAACAGTATTTGAATGTTTGGTTTCTTAAATGTGATTTTTATTATCACTCATTGAGTGCATGTTGTTGCTCGACCACAAGACACTTGCGTTCAGCCTGCATGGTCAATATAGCACATGCAACAATGTTGATGACTACGATGCGGTTTCCACTTTAGGGTATTTCTATAAACTAGGGTAGCAGTGTTGATTTCCTACAGATGTTCATACTGCAAGTCATTGATAATAATGGTGAAGCCAACTTGTGTATTATCAATACCTTAAAATCATTCAGGGTGGGTGGCAAGTGTCATACAGAATCTCAAAAACTGAGATGTAGTAGTGACTGACTTTTCAAGCTATTTTCAACCCTGACTATGGCATTTCCTCAGTTTTCAGTCGTGGTGAAATGGAGTGACAGGCAGGTTTGACGTGTGGCAGTGGTCTGGACTCGGTGGTCTCATGTTACACAGAGCAGGTGGTTAGTCAACAAAACAAAGACGGAATGACCGGTTCAGATGGTCTGACAGGGACAGGAGGATTAAGATCAATGTATGAAGCGTTTGGTTTGGGCCATGACAGACAGCCACTTCTGGACCATTCAGAGAAACCGCCCCAATAAAGAGGGACTAATCCGTTATGCTGAAACCGAACTAGTGGCGTTTCCCTAAATGGCACCCAACTCCCTACATAGTGCACTACTTTTGATCAGAGCCTCTGGTCAAAAGTAGTGCATTATATGTAGGGAATAGGGTGCCATTTGGGACACATACTAGGAGAACAATGGTTTGTATCCATGTTGAGCTATACCCCATCTATTCCTCTTAGCTCAATAGCTTAGCATCAGGTTGGATGTGTGTTTACAGCCACTGACTTTTCCTGCCATGGTATAACTCTGGACTTTGAACATGCCTACAAACTAAGTCTGACTAGCAAGTGATATGAGAAATGTTGAGCCCTGTCAGGACAACCTTAACCATTTTAGCCTAGATTAGATCTTTCTAACTAACCTGTGAGAAAATTGAAGAGAGCTGAAAACATGCTGAGTACTACAACCTTGAATGCAGACTGCAATGTACTGTAGAAAGAATCAGATATGGCATTGGCAGATATTGATTGAGTAAGGGGAACTTCGTACATGTACAGTATAATGACAGAAAATACTTTAAACTGAAGATCAATGTATGCTGCAACAGGTTGTGTGTGTACCCGCAAAACACCAGTCTCAACATCAACAGTGAAGAGGCGACTCTGGGATGCTGGTCTTCTGGCAGAGTTGCAAAGAAAAAGCCATATCTCAGACTGGTCAATAAAAATAAAAGATTAAGATGGTCAAAAGAACACCGACACTGGACAGAGGAAGGCCTATAAGGCCAGCATGCCGGAGTCGCCTCTTCACTGTTGACGTTGAGATTGGTGTGTTATGGGTACTATTTAATGAAGCTTCCAGTTGAGGACTTGTGAGGCGTCTGTTTCTCAAACTAGACACTAATGTACTTGTCCTCTTGCTCAGTTGTGCACCGGGGCCTCCCACTCTTTATATTTTGTGAAGGGAGTAGTACACAGTGTTGTACGAGATCTTCAGTTTCTCGTGTGGAATAGCCTTCATTTCTCAGAACAAGAATAGATTGACGAGTTTCAGAAGAAAGTTTTGTTTCTGGCCATTTTGAGCCTGTAATAGAACTCAAAAATAACAATTGCAGGATTTTCTAATGATCAATTAGCCTTTTAAAATGATCAACTTGGATTAGCTAACAAAACGTGCCATTGTCAGGAGTGATGGTTGCTGATAAATGGAACTCTGTACGCCTATGTAGATATTCCATAAAACTTCTGCAGTTTACGGCTACAATAGTCATTTACAACATTAACAATATCTACACTGTATTTCTGATCAATTTGATGTTATGTTAATGGACCCAAAAAAATGTGGGGCGGCAGGTAGCCTAGTGGTTAGGCCAGTAACCCAAAGGTTGCTAGATCAAATCCCCGAGCTGACAAGGTAAAAATTTATGTTCTGCCCCTGAACAAGGCAGTTAATTCACTGTTCCTAGGCCATCATTGTAAATAAGAATGTTCTTTACTGACTTGCCTAGATAAATAAAGGTTAAATAAATTGTAATTGTGCTTTTCTTTAAAAAACAACGACATTTCAAAAGTGACCCCAAACTTTTGAAAGGTTGTGTATGTCAGAGCAAAAGAGACAGGATTGTGTCGAGGCACAGATCTGGGGAAGGGTACCAAAAATGTTTTGCAGCATTGAAGGTCCCCAAGAACACAGTGGCCTCCATCATTCTTAAATGGAAGAAATTTGGAACCACCTAGACTCTTCCTAGAGCTGGCCACCCAGCCAAACTGCAATCAGGGGGGTGCCTTGGTCAGGGTGGAGGCCAAGAACCCAATCAGGGCTTTATGGTAAAGTGGCCAGACGGAAGCCACTCTTCAGTAAAAGGCACGACAGCCTACTTGGAGTTCGCCAAAAGGCACCTAAAGGACAGACCATGAGAAGCAAGATTCTCTGGTCTGGTGAAACCAAGATTAAACTCTTTGGCCTGAATGCCAAGCATCACATCTGGAGGAAACCTGGCAGCATCCCTAGGGTGAAGCATGGTGGTGGCAGCATCATCATGCTGTGGGGATGTTTTTCAGTGGCAGGGACTAGGAGACTAGTCAGGATCGAGGGAAAGATGAGCAGTGCAGAGTTCAGAGAGGTCCTTGATGGAAACCTGCTCCAGAGCGCTCAGGACCTCAGACTGGGGCGAAGGTTCACCTTCCAATAAGACAACGACCCTAAGCACTGTTGTGTCTTTGGCTATGCCGGATTAAGTGATATAACATGCTATTCTATAAATTCCTTTCTCTGTAATTAATATTACCTGATTGAGCTAATCATGTAAATGTAATTAACTAGAAATTCGGGCACCACGAAAGAGTGTTTATAGAGCTGTTAACTTCCAAATAAACTCTTAAAGACCTAGTTGTATTTTACATTAATAGCAGTCAATATTAATCGTCACCTTATTTCAGTCTCATCTGAAAGTTGTAAATTCTTGGTTATCTTCACGAACCCTGGCTAACAAGTTGAATCAGCAATACAAAATTGGGTTTAATTATGTATTTACTAAATACCTAACTAATGACACAGAATTACATATACACAGAATGAATCATACCTTGATTACAAATGATGTCATAAAGGAAAACGTCCCTAGCAGACGGAACAGATATGACAGCTGGTTACACAAAGAAAAGGGGGTTGGGTTTGAGTGAAAGAGCGGGAAGACTGGGAACAAAGGGAGAGGTTATGCTATCGTAAATACAGTGTCTTATGCATTCTAAATTACCGCCCATTTGGAAAAGGAAAATGCAATAAATATTTACTCTGAGCGGCGCTTCGGTAGGTTGGTCGTAGATGCTGGCCGTGTTGGCCAACAGAGATCTTCCTGGCCTCGGAAGAATGTCTGGTGGTAAATTGGATTCGTTGTAGTATTGTCGTTGTGTGTTAGACTGGATAAGTCGTCCGTCCTTTCCTAGCCCACGTTTACAGCTGCTGTTGCTAACTCAACGGCTAGGATGTCTCACTTCTTTAGTGAATAAGAGTTCAAAGTGTATACCATTCACAACCAAAGCTCACGCTGAGGTTGGCTTAGTTCTGTAGTTGACATGTTAGTCCTTTTCAACGTATGGACCGTCGTCCTATCGTCCTCGGAACAGATAGTTACATTTTCGTCAAGGGCTTATATGGTGGAGGGAGAGAAGGGTGTGTTTCGTAGTTTATAACCCATGTCTCTTCACAGGGGCGGGCCACTGATTGAGCAGAGCTCTAACTTTATGAAAACCCAAATCTCTCATTTGGAAGCTAAAATTACATTTCTTTTCACAAATAGTGTCATATTTAAACATTTAAATTGCACAACAATTCCATGTGAATGTGTAGACTTCCCCAGATACAGTTTGTCGTCCTGTCATCAGTCATGTCTCAGATGACAACCGAACTGACATTATATTCATTAAGTACCAACGCATATTTTCAACTGGTTCTACTACAGAAATATGGTTCCTTTCCCTCCACTTGTTTGATGTTCCCAGACTCTCTATGTTTAACAAAGGCTATTCAAGAGTCCTTCAGTAGAGTCGAGAGAGGGGAGAAAGATATTTATGAGGGGGTCATAAACCTTACCCACAGGCCAACGTCATGACAGCACACAGCCAAGACAACGCTGGAGTGGCTTCAGGACAAGTCTCTGAATGTCCTTGAGTGGCCCTGCTAGAGCGCTCAGGACTTGAACCCGATCGAACATCACTGGAGAGACCTGAGACTAGCTGTGCCTCGAAGCTCCCCATCCAACCTGACAGAGCTTGAGAGGATCTGCAGAGAACAATGGGAGAAACTCGCCAAATACAGGCGTGCCTGTATTTGTAATACATCTGCAAAAATGTCTAGAAACCTGTTGCTGCTTTGTCATTATAGGGTATTGTGTGTAGATTGATGAGGGAAAAAAACGATTGAATCAATTTTAGCATAAGACTAACGTAACAAAATATGGGAAAAGTGGTCTGAATAATGTATTTCCTCACTGGAGCACTTATTTTAAACAAGACTGATGACGCTGGTGGAAAAGAAACTGCAGGCGAGAGAAAGACCGTGAACAGAACAGCTATAGGGTCTGGAGACAGAGTGGAAAACATTCAGGAAGGAGCTTGCCAAAAGCAAACAGCTGGACACATCTGCGGTCACCGAGTTACCGCATTTGGAGAGAAAGAAGAGAAAAAGGGGGTTCTGGAAGAGGAGCAGGCCCTTTGGAGTGTAAGTGCTAGTGTAAATAAAATACCCTTTCTTTTGTTTGTCTGTGAGAAGCCTGTCATTGCTGGGACAGCTAAAGGGCCTCTCTCTCGCCCCCCTCTCCCTTAGAGAGCCATAGAGTGTCTTCTGCAGCCCAGGGAGACAGCAGGCAGGCAAGCTAATTGACAAATGCTTTCCTTTGTTTTACTGTGGCTGAGTAGCAGGGCCTATGGGCTGGTTCTGGCACCGCTGTGGAGGGACAGACAGCCACCCGCTGGAGTGTGGCACAACACGGGGTCTGAGGCACAGCCCCCCACTAACCAACTGTCTGTATGCCAAAACAAGGGCTAGTGTGTAGGTCAGCAGCACAGCATGTCCTCCATCTCATTACTGGTTCATTTGGTTGAACTGTAGTTGTTCAACCATACTGGTCCATGGAAATCACAAAGGGAACAGTAAACTGAACTCAAAGGAGGCAAAACCAAAACCTCTCCACCAACCTACTGTCCGATATGTGGATTGTTTCTGTTGGGCTCAAATATTTCTGATGGTGTGCACCAAACAATGCTGTTCACTTGTGTGTTTGACATTTTGCCTGAAACATCAAGTCTTTATAAAACAGGGGGCCTTTGTTGCTTGTGGCCTCAACTTTGACAAAAAGATGCAACCTACACAACAACATGCCAGCAGTGGGGTGGAGGTAAACGGCTCTTAACAAAGACCGGGTGGAGGAAGGACCTAGGCCAGGGACTCACATGTGTGGGCTGAGCTCGTAGAAGTTCCTGTTGCGATACTCCTCCACCTTCTCTGGTGTGAAGATAGGCAGAGACCTGTATGGGTTCATGGAGATCACCACACTGCCGATGTATGTCTGCAGAGAGAGAAAACAAGACATCAGGGTATGATATGCAGTAAGTAGTAGTGTTTAGACATTTGTGACAGTAGAGATCACCACAATACTGATGTGTTGGTGAGTGATTGACTGAGTGACTGAGTGACAGAGAGAGAAAGACGAGAGGGACTTCAGAAGCAGAAGTGACCGTAAAGTGTAAGAGTGAGAAAGAACAAGAGTTGATTGCCATCAGGGTGTTTAGCTAGATTCCTCAAGTGGTGTAGGAGATAGAGTAATGTTCAGAGAGTTTCAATCTCAGGTTGGGCATACTGCTGTGGTGTCTGAAAGTGATAACATGCCCAGATCTGCTCTCAGGGAAGCACTGAGGTGAGAGGAGTTTAATTTCTGCCTCCCTCAGCTCTTCCCAGCTGTGAATTCCATCATGTTGCGTTTAATTAGGCATGCTGAAACCGGAGTGGAGGAAGCACAGAGACAAGAGACATAAAAGCTAAGGAAATATGTGTGGAATCCTGGGACGCGGTGGTAGGAGAACAACGCTTTGAGCAGTGGATGGGCAACAAAGGTTAAGTTGCCACAGAGGTGTCTGGTAGATGGATGAATGTAGGGGCAGAGGGTGGTGGGGGAAATTACTGTTTATATGAATGGACAAAGCAATTGATCATGACACTATTCATTCCTATGTGTAGACTCAACAGCGCATTGAAACCATAAGTCTGTTAAGATGGTGTCTCACGGAGACATAACATGCGCAGTTTGAACTACTCCAGGAAGTGACTTTGCAGGCTAGGTAAGTGCTGCCCCCTCATTGAGTATCTCAAGTTGAAGGCCGACCAGGGTACTGCAGGCTGCCATTAGCAACTTAATTATCCGTCTAACTTTTTCTGTGTGATTTTAAAATAAAATCAGTTCAAGGACATTCGTCAAATCAAATTTTTGGTCACATGAACAGAATACAACAGGTGTGACTTGACCGTGAAACACTTACTTACGAGCCCATTCTCAACAATGCAGAGTTAAAAGAAAAATATTTGCAAAAAAAATATTTAAAAAACAAGGCTATTTGAAGCAATTATTGGTACCGTGATTACGTTTGATTTTTTATTTCCGTGAAGATAGCAATTTTTCCATTCACTATAATGGGGGGATCCTGTTTTCTGCTAACAATGCCTGCAGTACTGCGGTCGGTCTTGAACTTCCGTGGCTCCAAGGAGAGGGGGCAGTCGTTCTGAGACTTCTTCACCAATAGTGATGGCTGATATCAGACACTGAATTCAAGGAATTGGAACTGAGATTTAGTCAGAAGGAAAAAAATTGGTAAGCTTGGCAACATTAGCATAGCCGGTGCAATCTCTTCTGCTGTGTTTACGTGGTTTGAGGTAGATGGCAAACCGGATGTCCTCGCTTTCAATGAGAGCACAACGGTAAATGCCGTCGAGGCTGGCGGTGAATGCCGTCAGTCGCCATGCCAGAGTTCAAATATTTAATATCTTTTGCCATAGCGTTGTTTTCTACCGGATGTTGGATTTGCACCGTTTGTTAAGTGAAATCACCATAGCAACATACCGTCGTGCTGGATTACTTTTGTCGTTACCGTCTTTCTAGCCTTGTTGTCCTTGCCGACTGGCATGAAGGTTTTTGCTTCCATTTTACATTTACATTTTAGTCATTTAGCAGACGCTCTTATCCAGAGCGACTTACAGTAGAGTGCATACATTTTATTACATTTTTTTTTTACATACTGAGACAAGGATATCCCTACCGGCCAAACCCTCCCTACCGGCCAAACCCTCCCTAACCCGGACAACGCTATGCCAATTGTGCGTCGCCCTACGGATCTCCCGGTTGCGGCCGGCTGCGACAGAGCCTGGGCGCGAACCCAGCCCAGCCTGGGCGCGAACCCAGAGACTCTGGTGGCGCAGCTAGCACTGCGTTGCAGTGCCCTAGACCACTGCGCCACCCGGGAGATGTTTCCCTTGTCTAAATACAGCATTAGAGCATTCTCCATGTACAGTAAATCTTATACCTTTACATTCCGATTCAGAAAAACATGAACTTATGCACTTTGCAATTACTGCTCGGAGAATGTTAAGAATGATACATAACTACTTCATATTTGACATGTTCTGAGCTCRATGTTTACTGCAGTGTGTGGGTGACGAAAGTTATTACATTCTGAAAGAGCACCACGTAATCAGTCAAACATTACATTGACCACACTGCAATTTCAGTTGGTTCTAAACAACTCCTGATCCTCTTCACTTTCTCCTCTCTGTTATAATGGAAGGTATATAACACAATCAGAACAGGAGAGCCAGACCTTCTCCATGGCAAGACCACAACCTACAGCCGAAAAGTACATGGGAGGCATAATTCACTTTGTGGAGAAGCTGAGGACAAAGACAAATGGAGTGTGCAAAATAAAAACACTGTAGGGTTGCTGTTAGATGGCCATCAGATGTGTACAGAGCCATTAAGGCAATGTTAAGGAGGCCGCCAAAGGCCTTTTTAGTCTTACCAGGAAGATCTCTCTGGCCATTGATCTTATTAACTGAAAGCCAGAGTCAAAGTATGACCAACAATACTAGTAATCAGATGATAATAAATATGACTGTTAGTCCCATACAAGAGTGTGCAGTGYTGTCTCACAATCTCCCGCCTCACATACCAAAAAAAGGGGCAATTTCAAAGCTAGCTCTTTAAAGTTCAGCATGAAAGTTAGGCAGTGATGAGTTAATTASAGAAACAATTAAAAAGTCTCCTTGCAGAACTTGTTAATTACAAGTCCAAAGAGGAAAATAAAATAGTTTCTCATTCCAAGCATCATAATCCAGACAGTCTAACAGTCTAATTAGATCTAATATATAAAAAGGCAATACCTTTAAGGGAATGTGTATAGTCAGAGGAAATGTCATGCCTAAATTTACATTAAAACTGTGTCTGTTAGGCTTGGCTCATCAAAACAGATGGATGACATCAGAAGGGATCATGGGCAAAATAAGGCTTGAAATGGTTAAAAGTTTGATATTTCCTGCAGTAATGAGATAATTCCATCTAAATCCCAGGAACACAAAACCAAGGAGGGGATGTTGTGGGCAGGGTGTCATGTGACACTAGGGGTTGGCATGACAACTGGTAAGGGATGAAAAGACCAAGCAAGAAAGAAAATTGACAGCATAATAACAAGGGACACTGACCTGACGGGCCAGCTAGGGATTAGTAGCTAAATGTAGGCTGCAGCTGGCCAGCCAGTCAGGCAGGTTAAACCACTCCTGGCTAGGCCACTAGTTGAGGAGGAAGGATCCACCCAAATGTTATTATTACAGACTAAGACCAACCATATGKTTTAGACCCACCTCTATGTTACTGACTGACCACTCTGTATGTTTCCACTCCGTACTCAGCTGTTGCATTMCTGAAAATAACTTAGAGAATTAAGCTTTTTGTGCATATGMAACATTTCTGGGATATATTATTTTGGCTCATGAAACATGGGACCAACACTTTACATGTTGCGTTTAGATTTTTGTTCGGTGTATGAACTGTAACTCAGTAAAATCGTTGCYTTTAGATTTTTGTTCAGTGCAGTTTGACATCTCATTTGTTGAGAGTCAATACAACACATTCTGAATTTACAGCTTGTGACAGAGAAATTTGAGGAAAGCTAAGATGTCAAACACATATCCCCACAGGAAGCTGTATGAACTCAACTAGAATATCATGAAGCCGAGGGAGCCAGCCAATCACAGCTCAGTATGGTAACAACATTCTCTGGGCTCTGGCTTGGCACTGTCCTAGTCAGTAGTGGAGAGAACCAGAGCAATAATCATAAAGGCTGACGTCTGGATACGCTGACCAACAGAGATGTAGTGTTCCTGGGACCAGAGCCCTGAGCCAGCCTCTCTATTCCAGACACGGGTTCAAATATACAATTTGAAATAATTAAATTATTTGAAATCATCAACATCATGTCTTTGCTTAATTGACCTTACAAGACCAATAGAATAGTCCTAAAACTGCAAACCCTTACCATCTGGCACTCCAGGCAGGCAGGAGCAAAAGCGCAAAGTAATTGAAACATTTCAAATAGTATTTGAACCCAGGTCTGCTCCAATCATTCACTCCCCCTCAAGTGAAGCAGCCACAGAGCCAGCTCTCCAGAGTCATCCCTGGAGCTTTGGATGTTCTGCCTCATTTGAGACATCTACATTCTTCAGTGATGTGATTTATTTATTGGTAAACTCAGGGCTCTGTGYTGAGGTTGCTGTATCTGTGCCACTGTTTAAGGACTAAAATTAATAGGTTTAAGCACATAGCTAGCAGTGAGTTTAGTAACAATGAATTATGTATCTGCAGAAGTAGACGGCTTGTCTGTTTGTCTAGGCTAAATGAAAGCATACACTTTTAGCGAAATTGAGGGAACAAAAATAAAGCTGAACCACAGCATTGAGACTAACTGGGTTTTGTCCCAGCAGCCTCACAGTCAAATACATTTGAATATTTGCATACATTCAAGCATCAAGTACATTTAATACACACACACATACTGAGTTTAAATGTATTTGGCTAAAGTGCATGTAAACTCAGTTTTTCACAATTCCTGAGATTTAATCCTAGTAAATATTCGGTTTTAGGTCAGTTTGGATCACTACTTTATTTTAAGAATGTGAAATTTCAGAATAATAGTAGTGTGATTTATTTCAGCTTTTATTTCTTTCATCACATTCCCAGTGGGTCAGAAGTTTACATACACTCAATTAGTATTTGGTAGCATTGCCTTTAAATGGTTTAACTTGGGTCAAACGTGTCAGGTAGCCTTCCACAAGCTTCCCACAATAAGTTGGGTGAATTTAGGCCCATTCCTCCTGACAGAGCTGTTGTAACTGAGTCAGGATTGTAGGCCTCCTTGCTCGCACACGCTTTTTGAGTCTTGCCACAATTGTCTATAGGATTGACGTCAGGGCTTTGTGATGGCCACTCCAATACCTTGACTTTGTTGTCCTTAAGCCATTTTGCCACAACTTTTGAAGTATGGCTTGGGGTCATTGTCCATTTGAAAGACCCATTTGCAACCAAGCTTTAACTTCCTGATTGATGTCTTGAGATGCTGCTTCAATATATCTATATKATTTCCCTTCCTCATGATGCCATCTTTTGTGAAGTGCACCAGTCCCTCCTGCAGCAAAGCACCTCCACAACATGATGCTGCCACCCCCAGTTAACTTAGTGTATGTAAACTTCTGACCCACTGGAARTGGGACACAGTGAAATAATCTGTCTAAACAATTTTTGGAAAAATMACTTGTGTCACGCACAAAGTAGATGTCCTAACCGACTTGCCGAAACTATAGTTTGTTATAACACAAGACATTTGTGGAGTGGTTGAAAAACTAGTTTTAATGACTCCAACCTAAGTGTATGTAAACTTCCGACTTCAACTGTACATACTCATTCAAGGGTTTTTCTATATTTTTTTATATTATCTACATTGTAGAATAATAGTGAAGACATCAAACTGAAATAACACATATGGAATCATGTAGTAACCAAAAATAGTGTCAAACCAAAATATATTTTATATTCCTCAAAGTAGCCTCGATGACAGCTTTGCACACTCTTGGCATGCTCTCAACCAACTTCATGAGGCAGTCACCTGGAATGCATTTCAATTAACAGGTGTGCCTTGTTAAAAMTTAATTTGGAATGAACTTTTATGTAACTTATTTCCTTAATGTMTTTGAGCCAACCAGTTGTGTTGTGACAAGGTAGGGGTGTTATACAGAAGATAATCTTTTACCAAATAGGGCTAAGTCCATATTATGGCAAGAACAGCTCAAATAAGCAAAGATAAATGACAGTCTCATTACTTTAAGACATGAAGGTCAGTCAATCAGGAACATTTTAAGAACATTTTAAGAACTTTGAAACCATCAAGCGCTATGATGAAACTAGCTCTGATGAGGACCGCCACAGGAAAGGAAGACCCACAGTTACCTCTGCTGCAGAGGATAAGTTCATTAGAGTTACCAGACACAGAAATTGCAGCCCAAATAAATGCTTCAGAGTTCAAGTAAGACATCTCAAGAATCAACTGTTCAGAGGAGACTGTGGGAATCAGGCCTTCATGGTCGAATTGCTGCAAAAGAAAACTACTACCAAAGGACACCAATAAGAAGAAGAGACTTGCTTGGGCCAAGAAACGCAAGCAATGGACATTAGACCGGTGGAAATCTGTTCTTTGGTCTGATGAGTCCAACCCCCGTGTCTTTGTGAGATGCAGAGTAGGTGAACGGATGATCTCCGCTTGTGTTGTTCCCACCGTGAAGTATGGTGGTGGTGTGATGGTGCTTTGCTGGTGACACTGTCAGTGAATTATTTAGATTGCAAGACACACTTAAGCAGCATGGATACCACAGCATTCTGCAGCGATAAACCATCCCAACTGGTTTGAGCTTAGTGGGACTATCATTTGTTTTTCAACAGGACAATGACCCAACACACTTCCAGGCTGTGTACAGCTTCTACCCCCAAGCCATAAGACTCCTGAGCAGCTAATCAAATGGCTACCCAGACTAGATGAGGGAGAACTTACGTAGATCTCATTGTGGTCGAAGCGTTTTCTCAGGTTCTCGATGAAGGAGTCTTCGTTGAGGGGTTCTAGCAGGACCATGTCCCCCACCCCTATCATGTTGTCTAGAAGTGACGTCTTCACCTCCATTTTGGAATCAGCAATCCCCCCTGTAGAGAAAAGTAACACATTTAATACATTATACAGACAGAGTTGAAACAAGATAACATGGATGTGCCTACAATATTTGGTAGCAAAAGTATGTAGTTGCTTCAGATGACATTATCATCTGTCAGTCAATGCATAACTCTAGAACTTCTGTCATTATTGTTTAGGTGAACGCATTACTCTTTAGACAAAGTATGATTAGGCACTCATCCTCGTGCAGTGGCAATCTAATGTGGAATAGTGATACACAGGAGGGCTTGATTGGCAGTCCACCACCTTATAGAAGTCTATAGCCTCCCATGTCCATAGTCCACTTCTAGTAGTCCAGCTGTGGTCTGTCTGGATGATTCGTGTCAAGGACAGTCCGTCAGTGCCCCTTCCGACCCATCGCGCTCCAGAACAGATAGCGTGCTACCTGCTGATCCAATTTCTGTAATCCCCTCACATTAACTTGCCTCATCCAGGTCCATCATGGTATTTGACTTCTACAAATGGCCGTCTTAGACTGCTCTGCATAGTGTGAAATGCATGTCTACAGAACAGTGCTGGTTTCCCCAGAATGATGGCAGCAACTATGTGCAGTACAGTGTGATGCAGGTAAAAACAAAAAATGTTCACAGCTTGTTTACAGTTAGTGTGATAACTATGCTAATATTACAAGAGTCACCTTTGGAAAAACACAAGCCCAACCAACCTAGAATCCCATGTTTGTGCATCGTGGTAGGTTGTTACTGCTGATCTAAAGGACTGGGTTAAAACGGGAGAACTGTAGACAACAGACGATGGGCATGTCGCTTCACCCCGGCCCCTCTATTACAACAACGCACAGAGTTTGGGGTACAGCAAATCCCCGATATAAAGGCCTTGAATGTGGCCCTAGGCCTCTTTATCGTCAGCCCTATAGCGCTAGGATTAGTGTCCACAGGGGACAGGGAAAGAGGCAGAAAAACCGCAACCCCCAGCAGTGTCTTTGTCTCCTGATCTCTCCCCTGCTTTCTAAATATTACCCAGGGTTTTATCTGGATCAAAAAGGGGCTTAGATGGTGGGCGTGGCATGGCAATGAGTGAGGTCGGCCATCAGCATGGCTACATTTTAGATCATTTGAGGCTCCTCATCTTGGCACTGTGGAGATATTTCCTGAAATTCTACACATTTTGCCATGCATTCGAGAGAAAATGTTGCAGTTTTGAAGCTAGTTTCCTGCAATTCTATGTATTTTCCATGGATAATGTGTTCTTTTGCTTAAACAGAATTAAAACTGTTAAATTCATAGTTTTTTCGGAATTCAACTCAACCCGACTGTCTTCCGTATATTTTGGTGATAGTTCCCAAAGATTATATTATTAGGTCCATTATGGTTTCTACATACTTTATATCTGGTTTTAGTAATTTAAAAGATTACACTTAGTTTTTCCATCCCCTCAAACACAAACAACCAAAAGTATGTGGACAGCTGCTTGTCAAACATCTCATTCCAAAATCATGGGCATTAATAGGGAGTTGGTCCCCCCTTTGCTGCTATAACAGCCTCCACATTGTTATGTTGAAAACAGGAAAGGGCCTTCCCCAAACTGTTGCCACAAAATGGAAGCGCAGAATAATCTAGAATTTCATTGTATGCTGTCGCATTAACATCTCCCTTCACTGAAACTAAGGCGCATAGCAAAACAATGAAAAACAGCCCCACACCATTATTCCTCCTCCAGCAAGCTTTACAGTTGGCACTATGCATTGGGTTAGGTAGCATTCTCCTGGCATCCGCCAAACCCAGATGATTCGTCTGTCGAACTGCCAGACGGTGAAGCGTGATTCATCACTCCATAGAACGCGTTGCCACCGAGTCCAATGGCGGTGAGCTTTACACCACTCCTGCCGAGGCTTGGCATTATGCATGGTGATTTTAGGCTTGTGTGCGGCTGCTCAGCCACGGAAACCCATTTCATGAAGCTGCCGATGAACAGTTAGTGCCGACGTTGCTTCCAGAGGCAGTTTGGAACTCGGTAGTGAGTGTTGTAACCGAGGACAGACGATTTTTACGCGCTTCAGAACTCAGCGGTCTTGTTCTGTGAGCTTGTGTGGCCTACCACGTCGTGGCTGAGCCATTGTTGCTCCGAGACGTTTCCACTTCACAATAACAGCACTTACAGTTGACCAGGGCAGCTCTAGCATGGTAGAAATTTGACGAACTGACTTGTTGGAAAGATGGCATATCACGGTGTCATGTTGAAAGTCACTGAGCTGCTCAGTGAAACCATTCTGTCAATGTTTGTCTATGGAGATTGCATGGCTGTGTGCTCGATTCTATACACACACACCAGTCAGCAACAGGTGTGGCTGGAATAGCCGAATCCACTAATTTGAAGGGGTGTCACATACTTCTGTGTGTGTGTAAAAGAAAGGAAGTTGCCCTGCGCTCCCCAGGTTTTGTGCCTCGGAGGTCATTTCAACCATTTGAACCCGAATCGGGTCTTTACTTTCAGATTTTGTCAGTGTATCCCATATGGCCCTTTGGTAAAAAGTAGCACGCTATATAGAGGATAGGGTGCCATTTGGAACGCAGCCTCAGTTTGAGGAGCAAACCCAACCCTGCCTCTCTCAAGCAAAGCAGACGTTCATGGCCCACCCACAAGTCAAGTGTGAGGTCCGTTCATCGATTACATAATTCACAGAGGAATCTCTCAAGTCCACTGTGTCGAGTCCACCGACTCGAAGGATTTCAACATGCAGAGGGAGCAGCCAATGAAACGGGCCCAAACCAAACCGCCGCTGAACAAACACAGCCAGCTCAAAATAAACTCTGCGGGATATGTTTAGAACTGTTTGTTATTGGCTGATCAAGAGCTCCTCTGGAGACCTCAGGCTTTCAGGTCCCACAGAGACAGCAGTTTTAGTTTCAGCTGCCTTTCCTGTCCAGGGACCATACTCATAAAACAGAGTAGGAGTATTGATCTAGGATCAGGTCCACCCTCTAACTCATTCATTAGGACTTTAAAGGCAAATCTGATCCTAGATCAGTACTATTACATTAAGATGCTATTGAGAAAAAGGGCCCAGAACTAAGTCAACAAGTGCTTGTAATGCAAACACATGAGGCTTAATTCATAGTAACCTGTAAAGATTTCTGCAAAAACGACATAATCCAATATCTGTTGGGAAAAAATCTGACTGCTCTGTTGGGAAAAACAATTCCAACTAGGGATGCAAGATATCGCTATCGGACGAAAAATGACAACGTCGGTATCAGCGCATCATCTAGTTTAACGCCGATGTTAAAAACCGATGTCAGCGCTGCCGTGCATACCTATATAACGTAGGTACATGACGTAATGACACCACGTACAATTTTGCGCTACACGTGCAACACAGCATTCCTAACCTAGCCCACAATGTCTTCTGTGTGGATCGAGCATTCAACAAGTTGAGCAGTCATTTGAAAGAGCAAGAACATTTTCAGCGAGACAACTCAAAGGCGAAATCCATTAAAGCTAAGAATGGAATTCAGTGCCCTTGACAATCAACCGTTCTCTGTAGTGGGTGATGTTGGCTTTCGCCGACTGGTCGAGCACCGGTACACACTACCAAGTGCGTTATTTTTCAGATGTTGCCCTACCGGAGTTACACAGGAATAGAGTCACTGCTATTAGCTTCACGACATACAGTTGAAGTCGGAAGTTAAACATACACCTTAGCCAAAGACATTTAAACTGTTTTTCACAATTCCTGAGATTTAATCCTAGTAAAAATGCCCTGTCTTTGGTCAGTTAGGATCACCCCTTTATTTTAAGAATGTCAGAATAATAGTAGAGAGAATGATTTATTTCATATTTTATTTCATCACATTCCCAGTGGGTCAGAAGTTTACACACACTCAATTAGTATTTGGTAGCACTGCCTTTAAATTGTTTAACTTGGGTCAAACGTGTCAGGTAGCCTTCCACAAGCTTCCCACAATAAGTTGGGTGAATTTAGGCCCATTCCTCCTGACAGAGCTGGTGTAACTGAGTCAGGATTGTAGGCCTCCTTGCTCGCACACGCTTTTTGAGTTCTGCCCACAAATTGTCTATAGGATTGACGTCAGGGCTTTGTGATGGCCACTCCAATACCTTGACTTTGTTGTCCTTAAGCCATTTTGCCACAACTTTGGTAGTATGCTTGGGGTCATTGTCCATTTGGAAGACCCATTTGCGACCAAGCTTTAACTTCCTGACTGATGTCTTGAGATGTTGCTTCAATATATCCACATAATTCCCCTCATGATGCCATCTATTTTGTGAAGTGCACCAGTCCCTCCTGCAGCAAAGGACCTCCGCAACATGATGCTGCCACCCCAGTGCTTCACGGTTGGGATGGTGTTCTTCGGCTTGCAAGCCTCCACCGTTTTCCTCCAAACATAATGATGGTCATTATAGGCACACACCTGTGTCTGTCTAGCTATCCAGCTCTATATAATATAAGGTCCCAAAGTTGACAGTGCATGTCAGAGAAAAACCCATGCAGTCGAAGGAATTGTCCGCAGAGCTCCGAGACAGGATTGTGTTGAGGCACAGATCTGGGGAAGGGTACCAAAATATTTCTGCAACATTGAAGGTCCACAAGAACACAGGGGCCTCCATCATTCTTCAATGGAATAAGTTTGGAACCACCAAGACACTTCTTAGAGCTGGCCTCCCGGCCAAACTTAGCAAGAACACAATGATCACTGACAGAGCATTAGAGTTCCTCTGTGGAGATGGGAGAAACTTCCAGAAGGAAAACCATCTCTGCAGCACTCCACCAATCAGGCCTTTATGGTAGAGTGGCCAGACGGAAGCCACTTTTCAGTAAAAGGCACATTACAGCCCGCTTGGAGGGCAGTAAGAAACAAGATTCTTGGAGGACAGTAAGAAACAAGATTCTCTGGTCTGATGAAACCAAGATTGAACTCTTTGGCCTGAATGCCAAGCATCACGTCTGGAAGAAACCTGGCACCATCCCGACGCCAGCATCATGCTGTGGGGATGTTTTCAGCGGCAGGGACTGGGAGACTAGTCAGGATCGAGGGAAAGATGAACAGAGTAAAGTACAGAGAGATCCTTGATGGAAACCTGCTCCAGAGCGCTAAGGACCTCAGACTGGGGCGAAGGTTCACTTCCCAACAGGACAAGAACCATAAGAACACAGCAAAGACAATGCTGGAGTGGCTTCAGGGACAATTCTTTGAATGTCCTTGAGTGGCCCAGCCAGAGCCAAGATTTGAACCCGATCGAACATCTCTGGAGAGACCTGAAAATAGCTGCGCAGCGACGCTCCCCATCCAACCTGAGAGCTTGAGAGGATCTGCGGAGAACAATGGGAGAAACCGCAAATACAGATGTGCCAAGCTTGTAGCGTCATACCCAAGAAGACTTGAGGCTGTAATCACTGCCAAAGGTGCTTCAACAAAGTACTGAGTAAAGGGTCTGAATACTTATGTAAAACATTTTATTTCAGTTTTTATACAATTTGCAAACATTTCTAAAAACCTGTTTTTGTTTAATCTACACACAATACCCCATAATGACAAGTGAGGACATTTAAAAATAAAATAAAAATTGAAAAAAGGCATTAACATAACAAAATGTGAAATAATGTAAGGGATTTGAATACTTTCCGAATGCACTGTAGATGGCAGCTAACAGCTGAATTGCTTAAATATCAGGAAATTCAAGAAAACAAAATGTATTCTAAGGAAATATCTTAGAACTTTATTTATCTAATACATGTCGGCTCCATTATAATCGTCGCAAATAGACTGTTTAGTTATAAACCAGTTTAACTGAAATTGTAAGCCTCGTCTTCTGTCAGTCATCATTAGCCTACCTGTTCACAGTGGGTTGGGTGGGAAGATATGGGACAACAGCAGAGTGGTTTGCCTCAGTTTAAACCAGATGGACCCTCTCAAACTAATTGAGGAAATAATAATCCACAAAAGCATTTAGAGCAGGAAGGTAATATACATTAACAGGAAGAACCCCGCTGCACCTGGTGGTAGCTAGACAACACCCGTTCTGGTTGTAGCTGAGAAACAGGCCACAGCTGCTCTGGGCCATGTTCATTAGGCAACACAGACTGAAATGTGAAGGGACTACCTGGAATTGTCCAATAAGAAACATTAATTTTCATGCAAACACATTTTGCTACTGCGTGTCCTAATGAATAAGACCCTGACTTGCTGTAGCTTATAACAGACCACAGCTACTGTGGATGGGACTGCCTAGTCTAGGTGCATACCAGTGGAGGCTGGTGTGCGGAGCTATAGGAGGACAGGCTCATTTTAATGTCTGGAATAATATATAAATGGAACAGTATCAAACATATGAAACCATATGTTTGACTCAGTTTCATTAATTACAATGAGCCCATCCTCCTATAGCTCCTCTCACCAGCCTCCTCTGGTGTATGCTTTACTGCTGCTAATTTATGGGCCATACCTTTGGGACTAATTCACCATCTGCAATCAAATATCAAACATTACATTTCCTGTGAAGTGCCCCCCCCCCCAAAAAAAAAGACAAGTAAATAGCCTATATCAAACAACTATTCTACTGTGAATAAGCACTGTGAATAATACAAAGTATGATGTCAGCTTCGGCTTAAGCTTCAGCTGAGAGTGAATTGCTCCGCTAATATTTTTCATGATTTCAACAAGGATCTGGATGAGCTGTTGCCCTGCCAGGCAGGAGCCAGCAGCAGCCAGCCACACTACCCTATTTTATTGATGCATTTGTTGTTTTTGTCGAGGCAGCAGCTATTCTTCCTGGGATCCACATTAAAGAGACTGCTTGAACATGGAGCAGCCTGCCTGTCATATCGAATCCTATCGAGAGGGGGGGGGGGATGGACATTGTTGCCAATTCAAGAGAATCAGTAAAACAATGCGGTGTTGTCAAACTGTAGATCAAATCTACTTAGGATTTGGGTATGTACATAATTGGATGAGTTTACAGTGCATTAGCAAATCAGTTCTGTCCCGACAACAAATAGATTTCATAGTATGACAAAAATATTAAGCATCTTACTCATTCATAATCCATAAGATTAAAGAGAAACTCAATTACATGGCCTAAAAATATCAAAAAAAGCTTTTGCCATATGAAATGTCTACTTCAAATGACTGTTACATGTAGGTCTTGGTCCTGGGGTTACAAAACAAGTCACCTAGATAATATTGGTGCTGGCTCACCTCCAGCGTTTGACATTGCCCCATATTTCAAGATGAGAGCAGCGAAAATAATGTATAATTAAAGGTTCCTGGACTGGGGGCATAAGAGATTTCCACTCACATAGCGTGGTGTGAAAGAATTCAGTCCGTCACACCCTCGGGCAGAGCAACACACACAAGGCTATATAAAAGAAAATGTAACTATGCAAAGCATAGTGCCAAATTAAAAATGTCTAGCTGCTGGATATTGACTTGAAAGGAAGCCTGATGTACATGTTCAACCATACTACAATTTCACCTTTATAAATGTAATCTAAATGAAAAACAAATTAAAAAAGGTCAACAAAAACATTCATAATCAGTATGATACACCACGAGCCAGACGAACCTAAGCGCCAGTCTACCTTTGCATGATAGTGCAGCTTAAGCAAACAAATGATAAAGTTCATTATTGCATTTAATTGACTGCAAATCCCATGGTAGGGACAGAGGTTGTGAGATAACATCACAGCTTGTTGGCAATCACAGCGATTAAAAACAAAGAGACGAGGCAGTCGGTAAGGCATGCTGAGGAGCTTTAGTAAAGCAGGGAGAGAGAGATGCATCATTGGGAGGGGGGTTGGTGGAGGAGGATAAGAGGAACGGAAGGCTAGGACAATGACCTGCAATACTAGAGCATGGAGTTGTGTGTATCATTCCTCCTTCCCTGCATTTATAAACTGCTTAACGCCACTGAATGAACTGACAAACAGTGATGGTGAGAGGATTTCTCTAGGAGTGGATCTGGATTCATCATGGGAATACTTAGTGTGCTCAGAAGGCCATTCGACTTGAAATGATGCATGTTGTGATCGTTATCAGGAAGGAATGATTAAGCATCTTGGCACTTGGTCATGGCTTCATCACAAATGGCACCCTATTCCCTACATACTATAGTACACTACCCATAGGGCTCTGGTCAAAAGTAGTGCACTATATAGGGACTAGTGGCATTTGGCCATGATTCCAGATCTGTGCATCATACTTGTGTTTGCACAACATTAGTGCGGTTGACTCCAGTAACCGGTCTATCAGAGTACAGTCAGAGAGCGAGAACATAATACAGGCCCATTTCTCCTAAATGACATTACTTTGTGTGGTAAACTCGCTCTGGCGAGTCATGCAACTGAATACAATATACTCCTCCTTCAGAAAATAATCATAATTGTAATGTCTAGCTCAATTACACCTAGCCTATTAGAACTGTAATTCTTTAAAAAGAATACTGCTGGCCATGACAGTCAAGAACAACATGATCTGATATAGGGCAAGTCCACGGTAACAGAATGATGCAGACTCAGATTTTTCAAAAGCCGATGATTGCAAAGTTAAACCATACAACTCTATGCATAAGGACTACTTTTAAAAATTTCCGCTGAGAATTTGCCACCAACAGAATGACAGTTGGTGCTATGTGCCATCATTCTGTTACCAAAATATGCATCTGCACTTTTCAAGTAAATGTGTTTCTAAAAGTGTTAGTGGAAATTGTTAAGTCGTCCTTGTGCACAGAGTTGTATGGTTCAACTTTGCAATCATTGATTTTTGTGTGACATACATTTTAAAGTAAAGAATCTTAGTTTCAGCATCATTCTGTTACAGTGGAATTGCCTTGTACAGTAGAGCTGACAGAGACACTTAGAAATAACATTCATAGAAACTCCTTAGAAACTCAAAGGTTAGGCAACAAGTCTGGTCAAAAGACACACAACTCATAAATAATCATAATACATTGAAAGTAGTGATGTACCGATATGACATCTTAGTCATCTTTTAAGCATTCTAGTACAGTTAAATAGTTAACACACACACACACAGAGCGGTCCAAGGCACTGCATCTCAGCGCAAGAGGTGTCACTACAGTCCCTGGTTCGAATCCAGGCTGTATCACATCCAGCCGTGATAGGGAGTCCCACAGGGCGGTGCACAATTGGCCCAGCGTCGTGCGGGCCGTCATTGTAAATAAGAATTTGTTCCCAACTGACTTGCCTAGTTAAGGTTACACACACACCAAAAAGTTATTTTGTTGGCATTTATGCATGTTCCCATTACCAGTAAAACATAATCAAAACCTATTTCTTTCACTTACTTGCTGTGCCATTTCGTTGTTCATTTGTTCAGTCGTTTCATTCTAAACCAGAATTTCTATGGAACGCCGTTTGGGTCTTTGCGTGTCAAAAAAGATACACGTCAAATAAGCTTGTTGACCAATCAGGATCTGAATATGACTGCACGTCACATAATAATTTACCGCGTTCATTAATCTTTTAAGTAGTTATTACACCATCACTCGTATTTCATACATATGTCATGACGATTCATCGATACGATTGCTATGATGCTGGTAAAGTTGTCTCGCGCACCTACAGTGCTGGTCATTAAAAAAAACATAGCTACCTCATGGTGCAAACAGTATTCGTCCCCCAAAACATAGCAAAACCGACAATCTAGTTATCTAAAATAACCCTAATATATAAGACAGTTCTTATTTTATTAATGGTGGTCGGATCCATATATGTGACGCTAGCCACAATACAGATTAGCCACAATAGTGGACTTTGCGGTTAACCTTCATAAATAAGAGTATGGTATAATTCTACAATTTGTATTAATTTGCATCCCTGTCAATGACGTACTTTTATTTTGAAGTTAAACTGGAAATTCCTCTTGTGCCTAATCCTTATTGTGGCTAGCTTAACAACACACAACCCGATCCGGTCGTCCGTCACTAGCCAGATGAAGCTAGCTGGCTGCTTATAACGTTAGCTTTGGGCAACAGGGTTAAGTAGCTGGCTAGCTATTTATTGTTTCAATAGGCAAACAACAATACTTACAAGGATTCCTAAATCATTGCTAAGAATAATAAAAATGACTGCAGTTTCTACTGGTCATTGTTTTCAGGCTGGTTGTATTGGTGCTAGTTAGGTACCAAGCTAAAGCTAGCTACCCCAGAAGTTGCGGTCGAACAAATAATGCTTTATTTCCAACGCGGGTACTGTAAACACATCGTTCGAGGCCGTTGTTTGCAGACGTTTTTGTACAGCTTTGACAGTGCTACTGTATCTTTCTTTGACACGCAAAGACCCAAACGGCGTTCCATAGTATGTATTTCGTGAAACTAAAAGCAGTGATGCTATTACTGTGTAACTCCGGTAGGGCAAGATCTGAAAAATAACGCACTTGGTAGTGTGTACCGTTGCTCGACCAGTCGACGAAAGCCAACATCACCCACGGCCGAGAACGATTGATTGTCAAGGGCAATGAATTCCATTATAATTCCATTACAATTCCCCCCCGCAGCTTCTCCTTCACCCAAATCCAGATAGCAAATGTTCTGAAAGAGCTTCAAAACCTGGACCAGTACAAATCAGCTGGGCTAGACAATCTGGACCCTCTCTTTCTAAAACTATCCGCCGCCATTGTTGCAACCCCTATTACCAGCCTGTTCAATCTCTCTTTCGTATCGTCCAAGATCCCCAAAGATTGGAAAGCTGCCGCGGACATCCCCCTCTTCAAAGGGGGTGACACTAGACCCAAACTGCTACAGACCTATATCTATCCTGCCCTGCCTCTCTAAAAAGTCTTCGAAAGCAGAGTTAATAAACAGATCACTGTCCATTTCGAATCCCACCGTACCTTCCCTGCTGTGCAATCCAGTTTCCGAGCCTCAGCCACGATCAAGGTACTAAACGATATCATAACCGCCATCGATAAAAGACAGTACTGTGCAGCCGTCTTCAACAACCTGGCCAAGGCTTTCGACTCTGTCAATCACTGTATTCTTATCGGCACTCAACAGCCTTGGTTTCTCAAATGATTGCCTCGCCTGGTTCACCAACTACTTTGCAGACAGAGTTCAGTGTGTCAAATCGGAGGGCCTGTTGTCCGGACCTCTGGCAGTCTATGGGGGTGCCACAGGGTTCAATTCTCGGGCCGACTCTTTTCTCTGTATAAATATCAATGATGTCGCTCTTGCTGCGGGTGATTCCCTGCTCCACCTCTACGCAGACGACACCATTCTATATACTTCCGGCCCTTCCTTGGACACTGTACTAACTAACCTCCAAACGAGCTTCAATGCCATACAACACTCCTTCCGTGGCCTCCAACTGCTCTTAAAACGCTAGTAAAACCAAATGCATGCTTCTCAACCGTTCGCTGCCCGCACCCACCCGCCCGACTAGCATCATCACCCTGGACGGTTCTGACCAAGAATATGTGGACAACTATAAATACCTAGGTGTCTGGCTATACTGTAAACTCTCGTTCCAGACTCATATCAAACATCTCCAATCCAAAATCAAATCTAGAGTCGGCTTTCTATTTCACAACAAAGCCTCCTTCACTCACGCCGCCAAACTTACCCTAGTAAAACTGACTATCCTACAAATTCTCGACTTCGGCGATGTCATCTACAAAATAGCTTCCAATACTCTACTCAGCAAACTGGATGCAGTCTATCACAGTGCCATCGGTTTTGTTACCAAATCACCTTATACCACCCACCACTGCGACCTGTATGCTCTAGTCGGCTGGCCCTCGCTTCATATGAGTCGCCAAACCCACTGGCTCCAGGTCATCTATAAGTCTTTGCTAGGTAAAGTCCCGCCTTAGCTCAGCTCACTGGTCACCATAGCAACACCCACCTGTAGCACGCGCTCCAGCAGGCATATTTCACTGGTCATCCCCAAAGCTAACACCTCATTTGGCCGCCTTTCCTTCCAGTTCTCTGCTGCCAATGACTGGAACGAATTGCAAAAATCACTGAAGCTGGAGACTTACATTTCCCTCACTAACTTTAAACATCAGCTATCTGAGGACCTAACCGATCGCTGCAGCTGTACATAGTCCATCTGTAAATAGCCCACCCAATCTACCTACCTCAATCCCATAATGTTTTTATTTACTTTTCTGCTCTTTTGCACACCAGTATCTCCACTTGCACATCATCTGCTCATTTATCACTCGTGTTAATCTGCTAAATTGTAATTCTTCGCTACTATGGCCTATTTATTGCCTACCGCCTCATGCCTTTTGCACACACTGTATTTCGACTTTATTTGTTTCTACTGTGTCATTGACTTGTTTATTGTGTTATTGGCTTGTTTATCGTTTATTCCATGTGTAACTCTGTGTTGTTGTCTGTGTCACACTGCTTTGCTTTATCTTGGCAAGGTCGCAGTTGTAAATGAGAACTTGTTCTCAACTAGCCTACCTGGTTAAATAAAGGTGAAATTTAAAAAATCCTTTAAAAAAATAAATATTTGCTTTAATGGATTTCGCCTTTGAGTTGTCTCGCCTAAATTGTCTTACCCTTTCAAATGACTGCTCGACTTGTTGACTGCTCGATCCACACAGCAGACATTGTGGGCTAGGTCAGGAATGCTGTGTTGCACGTGTAGTGCAAAATTTTACGTGGCGTCAATACGTCATGTATCTACGTTATATAGGTATACTATGCACAGCAGCTTTGACATCCAATATATCGTGCATCCCTAGTTGAAAGTGAATGTAAAGTGCTGATAAAAGGGTAATTGACTTGGTACAGCAAAACATTCATGAACAACAACTTATAGTCTACAGCTTTAACATTCCCTGTCAGAGCCGAAGTCAGAGTCCTTCCTGGGGCAACAGGGAATTTATTAGGACTTGACATTAGTTTGAAAGTTAATATTAAATAAATGGTTGTCATTTTTGCTGGAGGTGTTTTATAGAGGGTAGGTTAGGACCAGCTATTTACTCTCATTTTCCCTTCAGCAAAGCAACCAACCATGCCTGTTCCCAACAAACAAAAAGGTCCCAACTAGAGAGCACCACCACCACACAGCAAATCTATTTGCCTTGTTGACAGTGAGAGACAGCGGGGTAGTGGTCCCTACCTCCCTCACAATCACCACTAGTCCACCCAATGAGCCCTGTTAGCCTCAAGTGATGATCACTACTGCTGCAGATGATTTCGGGGTGTGCTGTTGGTCTGCTAGAGCAGGGTTCCCACACTTGGTCCTGGGGCCCCCCTTGGGTGCACATTTTGGATGTTGCCCTATCACTACACAACTCATCAAGCTTTGATTATTTGAATCAGCTGTGTAGTGCGAGAGTGGAAATAAGGGTTCCTCTACGACGCCCCTTTATGCCGTGGCCCTGCCTTGAAATGTTTATATGGGGGCTGTCCTGTTCAATCCAAGTGCTGCACCAGACCTGATGGATTTTAGCTACCAACTAACAACCCCACAGGGTTAATACCCCTGGTCCCAGTCCCTGCCTCCCTCCACACTCTCACTCCCTGCACATGTGCCTCTCAAAAGTATTGCCATAACAGGGTACAACACGCACAGCCACAACATCCTATGCTGCCCTGTGGGAGGCCAGGTTATTGCCATTAACTTCATAGTGCCCCCCATTCCTTGATTTATTGGATACAAAATACTTCTGTGACACAACATGTTCTAGGTTTGCCAGCCACACACAAGCTGAGAGAGCAAACTTAAATACTACACTACCTCAATGAATGTACCTTACATTTGCAGGTTTTGTGCAGTGAAGTCTTGTCGTGGGCTACAGTACAGTATGTAGCTCTGCTGAGGCTTAGTTTCAGCAACTGAATGGGAAAAGCAGCTGCCCTGGATTTTAGTAGCATTGAATCAAGTTGAACAGTAATACTTCCTGTAGGGAGATGAGGCATTACACAGGAGTTCAAGGGTTTCAATTTGTACAAATCTTAAATCTGGTGACTGACAGTCCCTTCAACAAATCATCTTGCTGTTCCCTTGCTGATAAGGTACGTATTTTTTTATGAATTGTTTGAGTCAGATAAACAACATAGGAAACACACTAGTCTGTCAGCCTATACCACTTCTAGTAGTAAAGAGGATATCCCTACATATGTAGCCTCCTCCTGTGATGGTCCCATCCTTGAAAAACATTTACCAAAAGCCTATCCCACATTCTACATATTGGAGATGCCAACCAGGAACAGCTAGCACCAAGGGAAATGGAACACAAGCATTCCCAGATATAACTTTGACATTCCCCTTTAGAACATGAGCATTCTATGATGAAACAGGGAATGCTCAGGGAATGGGCTTTCATAAATATACAGTTGAAGTCGGAAGTTTACATACATTTAAATTCAGTTCCACAATTCCTGACATTTATTCATCGTGGTAAAAATTCCCTGTCTTAGGTCAGTTAGGATCACCAATTTATTTGAAGAATGTGAAATTTCTGAATAATAGTAGAAAAATTATTTATTTCAGGTTTTAATTCTTTCATCACATTGCCAGTGTGTCAGAAGTTTACATACACTCAATTAGTATTTCATAGCATTGCCTTTAAATTGTTTAACTTAAGTCAAACGTTTCAGGTAGCCTTCCACAAGCTTCCCACACGAAGTTGGGTGAATTTTGGCCCATTCCTCCTGACAGAGCTGGTGTAATTGAGTCAGGTTTGAGGCCTCCTTGCTCACACGTTTCAGTTCTGCCCACAAATGTTCTATGCGATTGAGGTCAGGGCTTTGTGATGGCCACTTCAATACCTTGACATAATGATGGTCATTATGGCCAAACAGTTCAATTTGTTTCATCAGAACAGAGGACATTTCTCCAAAAAGTACAATCTTTGTCCCCATGTGCAGTTGCAAACCGTAGTCTGGCTTTTTTATGGAGGTTTTGGAGCAGTGGCTTCTTCCTTGTTGAGCGGCCTTTCAGGTTATGTCGATATAGGACTCGTTTTACTGTGGATATAGATACTTTTGTACCCGTTTCCTCCAGCATCTTCACAAGGTCCTTTGCTGTTGTTCTGGGATTGATTTGCACTTTTCGCACCAAAGTACGTTCATCTCTAGGAGACAGAACACATCTCCTTCCTGAGCCGAATGACGGCTGCGTGGTCCCATGGTGTTTGTACTTGCGTACTATTGTTTGTACAGATGAACGTGGTACCTTCAGGCGTTTGAAAAATGCTCCCAAGGATGAAACAGACTTGTGGAGGTCCCCAAAAAAATTCTGAGGTCTTGGCTGATTTAGGTTGTGCCTCTACACCTGCATTGCTTGCTGTTTGGGGTTTTAGGCTGGGTTTCTGTACAGCACAGATATAAAGCCCTTCTTACATCAGCTGATAAGTAAATTTGATTTCCCCATGTCAAGCAAAGAGGCATTGAGTTTGAAGGTAGGCCTTGAAATACATCCACAGGTACATCTCCAATTGACTCAAATTATATCAATTAGCCTATCAGAAGCTTCTAAAGCCATTACACCATTTTCTGGAATTTTCCAAGCTGTTTAAAGGCACAGTCAACTTAGTGCATGTAGACATCTGGCCCACTGGAATTGTGATACAGTGAATTATAAGTGAAATAATCTGTCTGTAAACAATTTTTTGAAAAATGACTTGTGTCATGCACAAAGTAGATGTCCTAACCGACTTGCTAAAACTATAGTTTGTTTACAAGAAATCTGTGGAGTGGTTGAAAAACTAGTTTTAATGACTCCAACCTAAGTGTATGTAAACTTTGGACTTCAACTGTATATGTATCGATCTCTCACAGTTGAAGTGGACAGAAGAGTTGAGCCTCTCCATCACCCTCACAACCACCTCTTGGGGCAGAGCTAATGCTGCGTTCACGTGCTAGTCGGAACTAGGACATTTCCGACTTGCTAACTGATTGTAGTTATTTAAGTAAAAATACTTTAAAAGTACTACTTAAGTCGTTTTTGGGGATATCTGTACTTTACATTTGACAACTTTTACTTCACTACATTCCAAAAGACAATATTGTACTTTTTACTCCATACATTTTCCCTGACAACCAAAAGTACTTTTGAATGCTTAGCAGGACAGGAACATTGTCAAATTCACACACTTATCAAGAGAACACGTGGTCATCCCTACTGCCTCTGGCCTGGCAGACTCACTAAATACAATTGCTTTTGTAAATAATGTCCGAGTGTTGGAGTGAGCCCCTGGCTATACATACATTTTAAAAACAAGAAAATGGTGCCGTCTGCTTTACTTAATATAAGGAAATTTAAATTATTTATACTTTTACTATTGATACTTAAGTACATTTTAGCTATTAAATTTACTTTTACTTCTGCTTTTACTTTTGAAACTCCCCTACTTAAGTATATTTAAAACCAAAGACTTTTACTCAAGTAGTAATTTACTGGGTGACTTTCACTTGAGTAAATATCTATACTTTTACTCAAGTATGAAAATGGGGTACTTTTTCGACCACTGCCGAACACAAATAATGGTGGAAAACACTGGCATAAACTATGCAAATACTAGACAAATAGCAAGATACAAATGAGACAACACTAATTTCCTTATCAAAAGCAATTCACCTAGCTGTGCTTCCGATATATTGTCCCCAGGTGGGTAAATAAACAGCCATTGAGACAAACTCCCCAAACTTTGGGGCAGCGCCGCACCATCCACATATGCCTGTTTGTTTGATCAGTCCCACTAATTAAAAGGTGACTAGGCTCATGAAGGCAGTGTCATAGCTGATGAAACCACAGTAATAGAGAAAAGGGGAACTGTTCTTGGCTTGCTGGATAGACTTATGGTGCACATGGGCTGAGTGTGCCATTCCCCATTGTCATAACTACAATGTCCATTTGGTATTTTTATGAGCAATTCAATTTGGTCTTTTGGCAGTGAACAGCTGAAGAGACTATAGCATAGATCCTTTATCCTATCTATAATAGACTATACATGACCTGTATGAGCAGTCAGCCTGGAATCAATTAGTTCATCTGAACCAGTGTCTTTGATAGCAGCACTCTGTAGTGGCATTTCAAACATAGCTACTGATCTTCAAGGGTACTAGAAAGTTGTTGTTTTTTTAAATTGGGCTTTCCCTTTCTGTTGTTAGGCATGCTGTGTGACACAGAATAACCTATTCCCTAAACAGACAAAGTTGAGTCCAGAAAACAAAACAGGAGGCAATTCTCCTTTGTATGAAGCACAGTGACAAGAGACCTTGGGTTCAAATCCCTGTGAGGTTCCAGTACTTAAAATTAAAATCACATGAGACCCAGACCCTGGTTGCATCTGAACTACCAAGCTACATTAGAAAATGCAGACCTAAACCAATTTTTGTTCATGTTATTGGGCCTTCCATGATCCAAAATTCCAAGGTCATATGGATGTCTGGCCCCTGCTACAGTGCATTAGGAAAGTATTCAGACTTGACTTTTTCCACATTTAAAATTGTTCCCCCCCCCCCCCTCAATCTACACAAGACCCCAAAATGACAAAGCAAAAACTTCTAAAAACCTGATATCACTTTGTCATTATGGGGTATTGTGTGTAGACTGATGAGGAAAAAAATATAGTTTAATACATTTTTGAATAAGGCTGTAACATAACAAAATGTGGAAAAAGTAAATGGGTCTGAATACTTTCTGAATAGACTGTAATAAGGGACTCACAGGAGGAGGAAAAGTAGAGAACCTCTGGGATGTTTCTCAGAGAACAAAAAAATATTTTTATGCTTTAAAAAGTTGATGGCGTGGTACAGTAGGCAGTAAGTACAGTAAGAAATTCAAAAAGTAATGCAATCACTGTAGGTTGTGTCTAATTCATTAAAAGGGTAGGCTATTTCAAAGTGTCTGCAACTAAAGTAAATTATTTGTGTGTGAAATCACATTCTTGTAGGCTAGTGAAGTGTGGACCACAGTAAGGACACTAACATAGCCACGTGAGTGCATGAACTCTACGACAAGTCATCTACTTTGTCTTAGAAAAGTTGCACAGCTTTCTTCACCCTTGTCCTACAAATCTCAATAAAAGCACCGTTCTCTCAACGTTGTGTTCTGCTTCAGCGCAACAGCAGATGTTCACATTATTGATTAACAATACACAATCGCCATAGGTTTGGACGAGGGGAGACAAGTAACGAAAGTAAAACCACCCCTCCTGAGAGTAGTTTACCAATCTCTTCGCAAATAAAAAATACCCCCCCCCCCCCCCCCCCCGAAATAGAACAAGGGCTCAGGGAATGAATGGTCAGAAACGATTATCAGTAAAAAAGTATTGCAAAACCATTACGCCAACCAAACAAACTACACGTATTCAAAGACAAAAAAGTAAGGATGCGTCAAACATTTAGGGGGTAGTCTAACGCAAAATGTTACGTGGCATTAGAGTTGCACAAGTAGGACAAATCAACTAAGGAAGAACAGAATAAGATATGTTAAAACCTTCACCATAAACGCCCAGGGACTAGTGACTGCAGTGTAAATAATGGGGAATAAGGCTACTGCATAGACACGTAATATCATTTGGGTTTAGTCCGATTCTCTCAGATTCTGCAACCAACGCGGAATAGTCAATTAGGCTACAAAGTAACATTGAAGTGATACAAAAAAAGTTGCAAACACTAGATGTAAGGCTAGCATTTAATGTGCTAGTCTACATAGTGTGGCACATGTGAAATTATAATATTCTACTTGCCTCTGAATTGGAAATGTTGTTCCTTAATCCACTCTGGAGGAAAGTGAAGAATCCCGGGAATATCCCTTCAGTTGAAAAGAGGCTCCTCTATTCCCGTTGTCTTTTTTAGTTATCTGCGTTGTGAACGTGCCTGGACCCGTCTCTCATCCGGCTAGGAGGACTTCCACTTGAGCACTGAGGTGGATAAGGACTACGGGTCCACGGGCATAGGGAGCGGCTGGCTGCACAAAGTGCTGCTAGGCGTCCTTCAACGTTAATCACCACCAGTAAGAGAGCGAGATAAAAAAAAACGTCCTAAATTCTCAGATGCACAGCCGTTTAAGCTTATCATAACTCATTGGCAGTAAACACATCTATCAGTGCAATACCGCCATCTTGTGACAATTTCAAATCATCATGGACATCATTGCCACAGATAGGAGATACAGGTAGGCTATTTGCCAAAATAAAGGAAACACTTGAGTAAATGAGGGGCAGGCTACAAAGTTTAATGAAAGCAGGTGCTTCCACACAGGTGTGGTTCCTGCATTAATTAAGCAATTAACATCCCATTATGCTTAGGGTCATAATGCCCAGTTGTCCATTATTTTGGCTACCATGGGTAGAAGATACTGTATCTCAGTGACCTTGAAAGAGGGGTCTCAAAGGAGCATGTGTGTGTGTGTGTGTGTGTGTGCGTGCGTGCGTGCGTGCGAGCGAGCGAGAGAGAGAGATATGGCATTCACAACAATTATATGTGCATTCCGCCACCTACTGTACAGGTGTGTGACCAGATCTCAAACCAACTGTATAGGTGTGTGACCAGATCACACACCTGAGACAGCGTTTTCTGAGCGGCGCCTGACAGCTTTTTCCATCAACACAACACCAAATTATGGAATTGATTGTGGAAGAATTGTGTCACATCCCTCCAAAGGAGTTTCAGACACAAAATCTATACCAAAGTGCATTGAAGCTGTTCTGATGGATCATGGTGGCCCAATGCCCTATTAAGACTCTTTATTTTTGTGTTACCTTTATTTTGGTAGTTACCTGTAGTTAGCCTACCAATATCTTTGAGAAGGGTGCAACTGCCGTCCGCAATTCAGGGCTTTCCTGCATCTGCAGGAACCCCTCTTTATACTTATATTAGTCCGTTTTTGCTCGAGGATACAGGAATGAATGTACAAAACTAAAGCAGGAAGTACCAGTGACTCGCTCAATACGGAAGTGGTCACTACGGAAGTGCTACACTACAGGACTGATTTGCTAGCACAGACTGTAATATGTTCCGGGATTCATCCAATGGCATTGAGGAGTACACCACCTCAGTCATCGGTTTCATCAATAAGTACATTGACGACGTCTTCCCCACAGTGACTGTACATACATATCCCAACCAGAAGCCATGGATTACTGGCAACACCCGCATTGAGCCAAAGGCTAAAGCTGCTTCTTTCAAGGAGCGGGAGACTAATCCGGACGCTTATAAGAAATCCCGCTATGCCCTCAGACGAACCATCAAACAACCAAAGCGTCAATACAGGATTAAGATTGAATCCTACTACACCGGCTCTGACGCTCGTCGGATGTGACAGGGCTTGAAAACTATTACGGACTACAAAGGGAAACCCAGACGCGAGCCTACCAGACAAGCTAAATGCCTTTTATGCTCGCTTCGAGGCAAGCAATACTGAAGCATGCCCGAGATCACCAGCTGTTCTCGATGACTGTGTGATTTTATTTTTTATTTTTTTATTTTACCTTTATTTATACAGGTTTTTTCTCATTGAGATAATTTCTATTTTCCAAGAGAGACCTGGTCCAATAGCAGCAGGGGGAACAACATTTCAGACAAAACAACTTACATACACTAACACAACATTAAACAAAACTATAAACACACATACAGTTCAACAATTACATATTACATTAAAAACACAAACATCTTAACTAAAAACAGCTGGCCTAAAAACAATTACACTCTTCTATGATATATACATCGATCAAGTGTTTAAACTCCACCAACAAAACTAGATCATCACATTTAAAAATGTTCAGGAGAGAATTCCAGGACCACGGTGCTAAGTAACTATAACTATTTCTACCATGACCTGTTCTAATTTTTGGTACTGTTAGAAGCAAATCAGAATGGGACCGTAATTGATATTTATTTACTGACCTGACTAAAAAAGAACAGAGATAAAATGGCATTTTACCCAATATGGCCTTATAAATAGTGTATACAGTGTTTAAGCCTACGCAAGTCAATGACGACCAGCCAACAGCGCTGTAAGAGATCACAATGATATGTTAGACGTTTCTGATTTGTAATGACCTGAGGGCTGCATGATACACTGAATCAAGTGCTCTCAGGGTAGTGGCTGAGGCCTGCATATATATAACATCACTAAAATCTAAACAGACAGTAATGTACATCGTACCAGCTCCTTCCTGGCCTCAAAAGAAAAACAAGCCTTATGCCGATAATAAAATCCTATTTTCAGCTTGAGCTTCCTTATCAAGTTCTCTACATGCACAGTGAAGCTCAGCTTATCATCAACCCACACACCACACACCCAAATATTTGTACACTTTAACTTGCTCTATAGTATGTCCAGCCAATGTAGCAATGACATGATTTGTAACATGCCTGGCATTTGAAAATACCATGCATTTTTATTTTACCCAATTTAGAATCAGCTTTAAAATCATACAGATTCTGTGTATGATGTTAAATGCTCTTTGGCATTTTCAAAAGCTAAAGATAAACTACTACCACTTGAATAAAGAACAGTATCATCTGCATAAAATGAACATCCGCTGTTTCAATTAAGTATCGGCCTCAGAGTGTTGTCTGTGTTTGGAGAGGTGTGCTGGCGGTGGGTAATAGTGAAGGCACTGAGATAATGCGTGGTGTCGAGACCTAGAAGGAAGGCTGTAGGGGTGGTGGCACATGAAAGGAATAGTGAGACTGAGTTTGGTAGAGCACGCTGGAACTGGCATCCGAGGTAGGGAGACGCAGTACTGCAGGATGAGCCTGACTTCGATGGGAGATTGACTCTAGCAGCGATATGAGCTGCGCTAGAGTAACCCATGAGGCAATGGCTTTGGGTGTGAGCTAGATTTGATAGGTAATTTATAAACCAATCTAGAGCATGACCAGTAATTCCACAACATTTTAACCTTTGCACTAACACAGCATGGTCCACGGTGTCAAAAGCCTTTGACAAATCAATAAAAACAGACACACAATGTAACTTCTTATCAAGAGCACAGTGGATGTCATTTAAAACCCTCAATGTTGCTGAAACAGTGATAACGCTCTCTGTAGCCGATGTGAACAAAACCTTTAAACAGGTCAACATTCACAAAGCCACTGGGCCAGACGGATTACTAGGACGTGTACGCAAAGCATACGCAGACCAACTGTCAAGTGTCTTCACTGACATTTTCAACTTCTCCCTGACCGAGTCTGTAATACCTACATGTTTCAAGCAGACCACCATGGTCCTTGTACCCAAGGAAGCGAAGGTAACCTGCCTAAATGATTACCGCCCCGTGGCACTCTGTCACGCCCTGACCGTAGAGATCTTTTTATGTCTCTATTTTGGTTTGGTCAGGGTGTGATTTGGGTGGGCATTCTATGTTCATTTTTCGACGTTTTCTATTTCTTTGTGTTTGGCCGGGTGTGGTTCTCAATCAGAGGCAGCTGTCTATCGTTGTCTCTGATTGAGAACCATACTTAGGTAGCCTTTTCCCACCTGTGTTTTGTGGGTAGTTGTTTTCTGTTTTGTGTCTGCACCAGACAGAACTGTTTCGTGTTGTTCTATTTTTGGTTATTTTGTCTGTGTTCAGTTTTAATAAAAAAAGCATGAACACTTACCACGCTGCGCTTTGGTCCACACCTTCTTCAACAGACGACCGTGACAGAACTACCCACCACCAAAGGACCAAGCAGCGTGGAAGAGAGGACTGGACATGGGAGGACATCCTGGACGGCAAGGGATCCTACACATGGGTGGAGATCCTGGCTGGAAGGGATCGCCTCCCATGGGAACAGGTGGAGGCAGCCAGGAGAGCGGAGGCAGCAGGAAAAGGGAACCAGCGGTATGAGGGAACACGGCTGGCAAGGAAGCCCGAGAGGCAGCCCCAAAAATATTTTTTTGGGGGGAACACGGGGGGGGTGGCAGAGTCAGGTTGGAGTCCTGAGCCAACTCCCCGTGCTTACCGTGGCGAGCATGTGACTGGTCAGGCCCCGTGCTATGGGGTGATGCGCACTGTGTCTCGGCCGAGCATTCACAGGCCGGTGTGCTCGGTGCCAGCGTCCCGCATTTGCCAGGTGGAAGTGGGCATTCAGCCAGAACGGGTGGTGCCAGCTCTGCGCTCGAGACCGCCAGTGCGCCTCCACGGCCCAGTGTATCCGGTGCCTCGGGCTAGGAAGAAGACTCCTGTATGTCTCCCCAGCCTGGTGAGTCCTGTGCCTGCCTCCAGCCCGGAGCCTCCAGAGACGGCCTCCAGCCCGGAGCKTCCAGAGACGGCCTCCAGCCCGGAGCCTCCAGGGACGGCCTCCAGCCCGGAGCCTCCAGGGACGGCCTCCAGCCCGGAGCCTCCAGAGACGGCCTCCCGCCCAGAGCCTCTGGCGACGGCCTCCAGCCCGGAGCCTCCGGCGACGGCCTCCAGCCCGGAGCCTCCGGCGACGCCCTCCAGTCCGGAGCCTCCAGAGTCGCCCTCCAGTCCGGAGCCTCCAGCGACGCCCTCCAGTCCGGAGCCTCCAGAGTCGCCCTCCAGACCGGAGCCTCCAGAGGCGCCCTCCAGTCCGGAGCTTCCAGAGGCGCCCTTCAGTCCGGAGCTTCCAGAGGCGCCCTTCAGTCCGGTGCACGCTACAAGGGTGCCCAGTCCGGCCACCACAATGAGGGTCCCCAGTCCGGGGCCCGCTACGAGGGTCCCTAGTCCGGGGTCGGCGGCGAGGGTCTACGTCCCTCACCAGAGCCGCCACCGCGGAGAAATGCCCACCCAGACCCTCCCCTATAGGTTTGGGTTTTGCGGCCGGAGTCCGCACCTTTGGGGGGGGATACTCTCACGCCCTGACCGTAGAGATCTTTGTATGTCTCTATTTTGGTTTGGTCAGGGTGTGATTTGGGTGGGCATTCTATGTTCATTTTTCTATGTTTTCTATTTCTTTGTGTTTGGCCGGGTGTGGTTCTCAATCAGAGGCAGCTGTCTATCGTTGTCTCTGATTGAGAACCATACTTGGGTAGCCTTTTCCCACCTGTGTTTTGTGGGTAGTTGTTTTCTGTTTTGTGTCTGCACCAGACAGCACTGTTTCGTGTTGTTCTATTTTTGGTTATTTTGTCTCAGTGTTCAGTTTTAATTTAAAAAAGCATGAACACTTACCACGCTGCGCTTTGGTCCACATCTTCTTCAACAGACGACCGTGACACACTCACATTGGTAGCCATGAAGTGCTTTGAAAGGCTGGTCATGGCTTACATCAACAACATCCTCCCGGACACCCTAGACCCACTCCAATTCACATACCGCCCCAACAGATACACAGATGACGTAATCTCAATCAAACTCATTGCTGCCCTTTCTCACCTGGACAAAAGGAACACCTATGTGAGTATTCTGTTTATTGACTACATGTCAGTGTTCAACACCATAGTGCCCACGAAGCTCATCACTAAGCTAAGGACTCTGGGACTAAACACCTCCCTCTGCAACTGCATCCTGGACTTCCTGATGGGCTGCCCCAGGTGGTAAGAGCAGGCAACACATCTGCCACGCTGATCCTTAACACTGGGGCCCCTCAGGGGTGTGTACTTAGTCCCGTCCTGTAATCCCTGTTCAACCACAACTGCATGGCCAAACACGACTCCAACACTATCATTAAGTTTGCTGACGACACAACAGTGGTGGGCCTGATCACCGACAACGATGAGACGGCCTATAGGAAGGAGGTCAGAGAATTGGCAGTGTGGTGCCAGGACAACAACCTCTCCCTCAATGGAGCTGATTGTGGACTACAAGAAAAGGCGGGCCGAACAGGCCCCCATTAACAGCGACAGGGCTGTAGTGGAGCAGGTCGAGAGTTTCAAGTTCCATGGTGTCCACATCACCAACAAACTATCATGGTCCAAACATACCAAGACAGTCGTGAAGAGGGCACGACAAAACCTTTTCCCCCTCAGGAGACTGAAAAGATTTGGCATGGGTCCCCAGATACTCAAAAGGTTCTACAGCTGCACCTTCGATAGCATCCTGACCGGTTGCATCACCGCCTGGTATTGCAACAGCTTGGCATCTGACCATAACGTGCTACAGAGGGTAATGCGAACGGCCCAGTACATCACTGGGCCCAAACTTCCTGCCATCCAGGACCTATATAATAGGCGGTGTCAGAGGAAGGCCCATCGAATTGTCAGAGACTCCAGTCACCCAAGTTATAAACTGTTTTCTCTGCTACCGCACGGCAAGCGGTACTGGAGCGGCAAGTCTAGGAACAAAAGGCTCCTCAACAGCTTTTACCCCCAAGCCATAAGACTGCTGACCAAATAGTCAAATCGCCACCGGACAATTTACATTGACCCCCCCTCCCTTTTGTACACTGCTGCTACTGTTTATTATCTATGCATAGTCACTTCACCCCTACCTACATGTACAAATTACCTCAACTAACCTGTACCCCCGCACACTGACTCGGTACCGGTGCCCCCTGTATATGGCCTTGTTGTTCTTATTCTTATTGTGTTACTTATTATTCTTTTTTTAAACTTTAGTCTACATAGTCTACTACACGAATCCGCAATTTTTTTAGACCCTATAGCCAAAACTTTCATCAGAAGGTAGCCAGCTAATTAGCTAAGTTACTAGCTATTTATAGTCCCCACTAGCTATTTAGTCATTGTTAGCCACTGCTAGCGGCCTTTACCCTCTGCTCAGGCACCAGCCGTTTTTTTAGCCTGGATAATACCTGCCAGCCTCGGACTGTTTTTCTTCACTACAACGCCAGATTCCTGCCGTAAACCCTGGACCATTGATCATCACAGCTAGCTAGCTGCCATTGAGTGATCCAGCCCCGAAGCTAGCCCTGAGCCAGGCGCATCTCCCGGCTAGCAAACTAAATTACCACAACTACAATACCGCTTTCGCCATCTGGCCCGGTCCCTTCGTCGACACGGCGCCACGCTGTTCCACCACGACTGGTCCGCAGACGTAATTCCATCAGCTGTGCCTTCAACCGGCCTTTGCCGGACGACGAAGCAGACGCTTCTCCTTACCCCGGACTGCTAACTTTAAACGCTGTGTCTCCCGCGTGCTAGCGTAGTAACGACTACCTAGAGGCTTACCTGTTTCATCTATTGCTGTACACTGGACCCTATGATCACTTGGCTACATAACTGATGCCTGCTGGACTGTTAATTTATCACGGTAATCCACTTTGTTTACCTTTGTTTATCTGTCGGCCCTAGCCCCGAACTCAGGCCCTGTGTGTAGTTAACCGACCCTCTATGCCCATTCATCGCCATTTTACCTGTTGTTGTTGACTTAGCTGATTAGCTGTTGTTGTCTTACCCGTTGTTGACTTAGCTAGCTCTCCCAATCAACACCTGTGATTGCTTTATGCCTCGCTTTATGTCTCTCTCAAATGTCYATATGCCTTGTATACMGTTGTTTWGGATAKTTATCKTTGTTTTAGTTTACTGCGGAGRCCCTAGTCCCYCTGTACATMCCTTAGATACCTRCMTTGTCCCARCTCCCACACATGCGGTGACCTCACCCAGTATAACCAGCATGTCCAGAGATGCAACCTCTCTTATCATCACTCAGTGCCTGGGCTTACCTCCACTGTACTCGCACCCCACCATACCCCTGTCTGCCCATTATGCCCTGAATATATTCTACCACGCCCAGAAATCTGCTCCTTTTATTCTCTGTCGCCAACGCACTAGACAACCAGTTTTGCTAGCCTTTAGCCGTACCCTCATCCTACTCCTCCTCTGTTCCTCGGGTGATGTGGAGGCTAACCCAGGCCCTGCAATTCTGAGATTTCCTTCCACAACTACAACATTTTCCATCAAGATAGAACTGCCAAAGGGGGAGGAGTTGCAATCTACTGCAGAGATAGCTTGCAAAGTTCTGTCACACTTTCCAGGTCTATGCCCAAACAGTTTGAGCTTCTAATTAAAAAAATTAATCTCTCCAGAAATAAGTCTCTCACTGTTGCTGCCTGTTATAGACCCCCCTCAGCTCCCAGCTGTGCCCTGGAAACCATATGTGAATTGATTGCCCCCATCTATCTTCAGAGTTCGTTCTGTTAGGTGACCTAACCTGGGATATGCTTAACACCCCAGCAGTCCTACAATCTAAACTAGATGCCCTCAATCTCACACAAATTATCAAGCAAACCACGGTCAAACAACAACCCTAAATCCGTTAACATGGGCACCCTCATAGATATTATCCTGACCAACTTGCCCTCCAAATACACCTCTGCTGTTTTCAATCAGAATCTCAGCGATCACTGCCTCATTGCCTGCGTCCGCGGTCAAACAACCACCCATCATCACTGTCAAATGCTCCCTAAAACACTTCTGCGAGCAGGCCTTTCAAATCGACCTGGCCCAGGTATCCTGGAAGGATATTGACCTCATCCCGTCAGTCGAGGATGCCTGGTCGTTCTTTAAAAGCAATATCCTCACCATCTTTAATAAGCATGCCCCTTTCAAAAAATATAGAACTAAGAACAGATATAGCCCTTGGTTCACTCCAGACCTGACTGCCCTTGACCAGCACAAAAACATCCTGTGGCGACTGCAATAGCATCGAATAGTCCCCGCGATATGCAACTGTTCAGGGAAGTCAGGAACCTATACATACAGTTAGTCAGGCTAGCTTTTTCAAACAGAAATTTGCATCCTGTAGCTCTAACTCCAAAAAGTTTTGGGACACTGTAAAGTCCATGGAGAACAAGAGCACCTCCTCCCAGCTGCCCACTGCACTGAGGCTAGGCGACATGGTCACCACCGATAAATCCATGATAATCAAAAATGTCAATAAGCATTTCTCTACGGCTGGCCATATTTTCCACCTGGCTACCTCAACCCCGGCCAACAGCTCCGCACCCCTCGCAGCTACTTGCCCGAGCCTCTCCAGCTTCTCCTTCACCCAAATCCAGATCGCAGATGTTCTGAAAGAGCTGCAAAACCTGGACCCGTACAAATCAGCGGGGCTAGACAATCTGGACCCTCTCTTTCTAAAATTATCCGCCGCCATTGTTGCAACCCCTATTACCAGTCTGTTCAACCTCTCTTTTGTTTAGTCCGAGATCCCTAAAGATTGTAAAGCTGCCGCGGTCATTCCCCTCTTCAAAGAGGGGGACACTCTAGACCCAAACTGTTACAGACCTATATCCATCCTGCCCTGCCTTTCTGAAGTCTTTGAAAGCCAAGTTAATAAACAGATCACTGACCATTTAGAATCCCACCGTACCTTCTCCGCTGTGCAATCAGGTTTCCGAGCTGGTCACGGGTGCACCTCAGCCACGCTCAAGGTACTAAACGATATCATAACCGCCATCGATAAAAGACAGTACTGTGCAGCCGTCTTCATCGACCTGGCCAAGGCTTTTGACTCTGTCAATCACTGTATTCTTATCGGCAGACTCAATAGCCTTGGTTTCTCAAATGACTGCCTCGCCTGGTTCACTTACTACTTCGCAGACAGAGTTCAGTGTGTCAAATCGGAGGGCCTGTTGTCTGGAACTCTGGCAGTCTCTATGGGGGTGCCACAGGGTTCAATTCTCGGGCCAACTCTTTTCTCTGTATATATCAATGATGTCACTCTTGCTGCGGGTGATTCCCTGATCCACCTCTATGCAGACGACACCATTCTGTATACATCTGGCCCTTCTTTGGACACTGTGCTAACTAACCTCCAAACGAGCTTCAATGCCATACAACACTCCTTCTGTGGCCTCCAACTGCTCTTAAACGCTAGCAAAACCAAATGCATGCTTTTCAACCGTTCGCTGCCCGCCTGACTAGCATCACTACTCTGGACGGTTCTGACCTAGAATACGTGGACAACTACAAATACCTAGGTGTCTGGCTAGACTGTAAACTCTCCTTCCAGACTCATATCAAACATCTCCAATCCAAAATAAAATCTAGAATCGGCTTTCTATTTCACAACAAAGCCTCCTTCACTCACGCCGCCAAACTTACCCTAATAAAACTGACTATCCTACCGATTCTCGACTTCGGCGATGTCATTTACAAAATTGCTTCCAACACTCTACTCAGCAAACTGGATGCAGTCTATCACAGTGCCATCGGTTTTGTTACCAAATCACCTTATACCACCCACCACTGCGACCTGTATGCTCTAGTCGGCTGGCCCTCGCTTCATATGAGTCGCCAAACCCACTGGCTCCAGGTCATCTATAAGTCTTTGCTAGGTAAAGCCCCGCCTTATCTCAGCTCACTGGTCACCATAGCAACACCCACCCGTAGCACGCGCTCCAGCAGGTATATTTCACTGGTCATCCCCGAAAACAACATTTCCTTTGGCCGCCTTTCCTTCCAGTTCTCTGCTGCCAGTGACTGGAACGAATTGCAAAAATCACTGAAGCTGGAGACTTACATTTCCCTCACTAACTTTAAACATCAGCTATCTGAGCAGCTAACCGATTGCTGCAGCGATACATAGTCCATCTGAAAATAGCCCACCCAATCTACCTACCTCATCCCCATACTGTTTTTATTTACTTTGCGGCTCGTTTGCACATCAGTATCACTACGTAATATTGTCTTCACTCTTCTTGAACTGCACTGTTGGTTAAGGGCTTGTAAGTAAGCATTTCACGGTATTCGGCGCATGTGACAAATAAAGTTTTATTTGATTTTGACATGCAGGAACGCCCGAATTGTGACCTGCAGTTGCAGTTTTTTTGTTGGTATTGCGTCCTCTAGTGACAAGTGGTGGAATTGCAATAAGCAAACTCAAATTATGTTATGACACACCTATTCTATTCTATTCTTATTCTAATATATTATTTTCTCTGTTCCAAAATATGTGATACAGGATATATGCTACTCTAGCTGAAAGTTAAATGTGTAGAATATTTTCTATTCTATTATTTTCGATCCTATTCTATTATATTCGAGCTATGCCATATTCTACCAAAATGTCAATATAGTGAAATGGAATGTTTCTGGAATTAGGCTGTATTCTGGAATGGGAAGTTCTAACTAAATTGTATTCCATTCTGACTGTATGTGCACTAATGTCAACTTATTGAAAGAGAACGAGGAAGAATAACTGAGCAGCCTAAAAACAAGAAACTAAAAAAGCGTTGCTAAAAATCTACCCCCTTGACACATGCCGCTCCTCCAGCAGGTGATACTGTAACGTTACCTATACCGTATCAAATTGTTACAAAATGCAGTTGCTATGCAACCACAGACGCTTCACCCTCCCGGAAGTGCGTGCCTCAACGAAAAAATGGCTGACTACAGCTGCAGTGGATTTCATTCGCCCGTGTTGTGGATTTTTTCTTTTAAATTTGTAGTCAAAATGTGGTTGGTGGTTCTCGGGTTGAGAGCTGTAGACGCTGAGGGTCAAATTGAAGATGCTTTCCGTGCAGGAAATACAGTATTTTCACCGACCACTGCAGCAGCACGGGATTTACGGTAAAGAGCGTCGGCAGCGTACTCAATAGTAAACACAGATTTAGCCTGCTCTGTTCTTTAGCCTCTATTGCATTAGGGAGGCATTTAGCTTTAATCTATTCAGTTCGGTAACATTTGACTAGATTAGTTCAGTTTTCTACAGTGGTGCCAGTCATATCTGTAAAAAAAATAAAACTCAAGACGTGGGACTCATATTCTATAACCAGAATACATTTTAAACCGAATGAATAAAGTCTTTATCACCAAGTAACTTAGTGTGGTAGCTAAGTTAAACCTACAGAGCAAGCATGACACTAAAACGCTCAAAATGCAGGCTACAGTTGTCTGCCTCATCGCCTCTGAGTGAAGCGCCTCCCTGGGTACCTGGGAGCTGTAGCTCTAGCTCTGACAGAACTCATGTTTATCAGGCTGCCGGGCACATCAATATAACACAACAGTATTATACTATAATATTCTATCTCTATAACTTTATACTGCCAGGTATCTTCTCTACGATGTCAACCCACCAGAGGGCTTCAACCTGCGTCGGGATGTCTACATCCGCATGGCGTCCCTGGTGAAGACCCTGAGGAAACACGGTGACTGGGTGCTGGTGCTGCCCCCTTGGGGGCGTCTCTACCACTGGCAGAGCCCAGACATCCACCAGACAAGAATCCCCTGGGGAGAGTTCTTCAGCCTCACCAGTCTTCAGGGCAACGTGCCAGTCATAGAATACGAGGAGTTTATAGCCGGTGAGTGCAGCTGAGCTGAAGTGAGCTGTACTGTGCTGGCCTGGTTATACATCCACCATAGTTACTGGGATCGTGCTGGTAAGGATATTGTGGAAGGCAAATATCAGAGGCAGCACAGTAACACCCTGGTCAACACTACAGTGTGAACCACCCCTCAGACGTTTGAGTACATTTACATGTTGCTGTGGTTGGTTGACTTCCCCTGACGCCTGGCTCCTTTCCATTTTCTTCTGTTAATGATTGTTCCATGGGTATAAGAATGCATTATGATTCCTGGTTATAAAGGCTCATACAAACTTATAACAAGTTATAAAACATTGTACCTGCAGGCTTAAAGTAACATTTTATATTTCCATGTTTTTGGCTCCAGAGTCTGGAGGTCCGTTTATTGAGCAGGTGCTGGTGCTACAGAACTACGCTGAAGGGTGGACGGATGGAAAATGGGAGGAGAAAGTGGATGAGAGACCCTGCGTTGAGCGGTTAATGTACTCCAAAGACAAACAGGGCTATTACAGGTACAGTAACCAGGTTCAGAGATGGATAGCAACACAATAGATAAAGCACAATGCATTCCAAAGACACAAAGGACTATGGCACGAGGAAACTAACAGTCTGTCATCTGTGCTTACCTATCTCTATGTCTCGCGAAGTTGAACTAGAAAAGGTAAATACTTGCTTCAGCTACTAAAGGTTTTGTTATGGGAGTGGAAGCAAATGTGTTAGTAGTAGTAATAGTAGTATAGTGGGGTAGTGAGTATGGGGTAGTTGCAGTCATAGAAATATCCCTGTGTTTTAATGGAGGCCTTACAACCTGTCCTCTCTTTCTCTCTCCCTCTGTATAGAGGTTGGTTCTGGGGCTATGAGGAAACCAGGTGTGTGAACGTCACTTGTCTTTCAGCTCAGGGCCAAGCCTCCATGCTGGCACCACTGCTGCAGAACAACATCACATCAACGTGAGTCAATAGAAGTCTGTGTTTGGCCATGGTAGATAAAATAATTTAATATGGAACCAGCCCTTATGAATGCTTGATTTAGGCCAAATCTTCTTGTCTTAGGCAAATCAAATACTAATAATATAACCATATGACATGTGCTGTGGAATTCCAATTTTAAACTAAAACGAAAAAAACATTCTAGACTTAGATGCATAGTCTTTATTGGATTCTGAATGTACTGTATGAGATGTGCACATGTTCACTGGTATTTCCTTTCATATCCCTGCAGGTCAGTGATGTTGGATAGAGCAGAGACTGTCCTCCATGATCACTACGCTGGAAAGGACTACTGGAATGTTAGTCTGATGTTATGTTGTAAAGAATGTAGCTTAAGTTTGGTAATGGTTGATAGCCTACAATCATACACCGAACAAATATAAAATGCAACAATTTTAAAGATTTTAGTGAGTTACAGTTCATATAAAGAAATCAGTGAATTGAAATAAATTCATTAGGCCCTAATCTATGGATTTCACATGACTGGGAATACAGATATGCATCTGTTGGTTCTAGATACTTTTTTTTTTTAAAGGTAGGAGTGTAGATCAGAAAACCAGTCAGTATCTGGTGTGCCCATTATTTGCCTCATGCAGTGTGACAATGTTGTCCCACTCCTCTTCAATGGCTGTGCGAAGTTGCTGGATATTAGTGGGAACTACAACACGCTGTCGTATACGTCGATCCAAAGAAAACCAAACATGCTCAATGGGTGACATGTCTGGTGAGTATACAGGCCATGGAAGAACTGGAACATTTTCAGCTTCCAGGAATTGTGTACAGACCCTTGTGACATGGGGCTATGCATTACCATGCTGCACCTGTAATGATCATGATGTTTAATCAGCTTCTTGATATGCCACACCTGCTAGGTGAATGGATTATCTTGGCAAAGGAGAAATGCTCACTAACAGAGATGTAAACACATTTGTTCACAACATTTGAGAGAAGTAAGCTTTTTGTGCGTATGGAACATTTCTGGGATCTTTTATGCTTACCTATCCAGCTCAAACATGGGACCAACATTTTACATGCGTTTATATTTTTGTTCAGTGTAGATAAGATACTGTAGTAACAAGATGATTAACTAAATTGGGCATTTCAATGCCTCAACCTTTTGCTATTTAATTGTTCTGTCATCACAATTGTACCTTATTACCACTAATTTAATGAATTGTCCTTACCTGTTTGCTTTAACACTCCACAATTTTGTTCATTGTCTTTTCGTGCCTTCTCCTCTCTAGACTCGCCGCAGCATGGTCTTCGCCAAACACCTGCGTCTCCTAGGGGATGAGTTCCGAGCAAAGTACCTGAACTCCACAGACGATCAGGACCAGACCGTATACAACGAGGACTGGACTCTCATTAAGGTTTTCAGACCTCTTCACATACATCCAATTCTTGCACATTTAGATTATATTTATTTATCCATCCACATTGATTACTTCCTGCACTAGCAGCATGTAGGTCTACTGTACCTTTACAATTAATGGGGGGGACATGTTAAGGTATGGATAGTTATGATTTGCTGTTGGTGGTTAATTTGGATTGGGCATGTGTGGTTTGAGGTGTTATTCATTTCTGTGTGTAAACTCAGAATAAGCTGGGTTCTGCCAGAGGGGGGCCGTACCTGGGTGTCCACCTGAGAAGGAAGGACTTTATCTGGGGTCACAGAGAGGATGTGCCCAGCCTCAAAGGAGCTGTGAAGAAGATCATGAGCCTCATGAAGAAAACCAAACTAGACAGAGTCTTTGTGGCCACAGATGCAGATGATGAAGGTACTGTTTTACTTTGGTGCAATTGAGATAGATTGATGTTGAATTTAGATGAAGGAGTTGACAATAAAGCGATTCATATTTGCAGCCCAAAGAAAATAACATACTAATAATGCTGTTAGGAATTGGAATGCCCACAGTCGATGTCTGCGCCCCCTGTGGAAATCTAATTAGCAAAATAAAAAAATCCCCATAAAAATCTGCCTGTTGTACTCCCGCATCTGCAGTGAAAGATGTCAGGGCTAGAGCGATGTTTGTCAGACCATGAGACATCCCCGAAAGTCGGTCTTCTCACAAAATCGTCTGTAGCGTCCAAACGGTTTAGCCTACAAACTATTATGACCCCTCTGTAGAAAGGAGACACTCACAAACATGTTTTGCTCGAGGATGCCCACAGGCCTCAAGACTCGTTAGTGCCAAAAATAAGGGGTTAAATAAAATAAAGGGTTAAATGCATAACAAATGTTTCCTGATCTTTCTTATATCTCACATATATAGGACAGACACTATCTGTTGTTCCATGTAGTGAATCTTATTAAATGTGTTTGTATTGGCTAATAGCAGTGAGGCCAAAAATAATTTGATCAAATAATTGTTTATATTTTAATTCTTCAAGGGTTCTTAAAATTCTAAATCAAATAGCAAAATGATCCTTGGTATGACCTTCATAAAACAATTCCATATAGCTCAGTAGAACCCCTCCCCCGACTTAGACAGGGCTTAGACTCTTAAATGGAATTGACCCCAACCCTATTACCCAGTAGAGAGAATACCTACATCAAGGCTTGGCAGGTTTATGCTGTCTGTACCCTACTCGACATAGTCTGTCCTAGACCTAGATAATAGGACCAGTGTGTTCCTAATGAGGCATATGTCTGTCCTGTGCAGAGCTGGCGGAGCTGAAGAGGATGTTACCAGAGATGACACGCTTCGAGCCCACCTGGGACGACCTGGAACTACTCAAAGACGGGGGCGTGGCTATCATCGACCAATGGATCTGCGCACATGCCAGGTACAGCTCCCAGCTCACACTGCGTGCTTACAGTATATATTCCACCATTCAGATGAAAGTGTTGCACAATGTGTGCATACTGTAGGGAGGGAGCTGTGATGAGTACAAATGATGCAGACATTATTGTGCTTCTCTTTTGTTGAAGTGCACATGTTAATCCTTAAGAGTATACTGCTACGGCATGATATAACATAAGTTGTAAAACCAAAAACACTAACAGAATAAAGGCCCAATTACTGGTAAACACATAACAGAAACGTGACCGTAATGAAACCAGGCTCTGTGCACAAGACCATCGTGGAATAGTAACTGCACCACTTGGAAGTCACAGGCTAAATTAGGCTACATGCATACATAAGGCTAAATACAGTGTACAGTAGCATGAGGCTACATAAATGTTCTAAATGTCCATAAACAAGGCTATGCATAAACAGTCTATATGAAACTGATAATATTACCCCTGAAATGATACGTGAGCTACACCAGGTCTAACGAGCTAGCATTACTAGCTAACATCTTGGCTTAGCTGGCTAGCAGTAGCATTACACACATGAAAGAAAAATACCACATAGGTATGGTATATATGAACTAGCAACACTCAACTAAAGTAATGACATGTCAGACAGTACTTACTATTAGATGCACACACTAAAACACAGGTCAAATACAGATTGGTGAGGAACAGTCCAACTAGTCCATCCTCTTCTGACCACAATCTCACTCCAAAGACAGGAGCGGGGTTCAGAGAGTACGTTTACATACTGTTATGTTCCCCAGCAAGAAAACGAAATATGTCGTTCAAACAGAAGGGGGAACTAACAAAGTGTCACTGACAACAACCAAAACGAAACAGGCGGGGTTTTAGCACAGGTTCTAAAAGACAATCATGGGGGTGTCCACTGAAAGTTGACTAGCAACAACAACTGGAACCTAAAATAAACCCACTAAATTTGCCCAAGAAGAGGCAAACAAAAGAAAAACCCACACCAAACTTAAAGTTAGAAAGCAAACCAAAAAGTTGAGCAAAATGAAAACAGGGAAGATCAGATAAAAGGATTGTTTGTCTAGATTTTAAAATAGCGATCGACAACTAAAGGTGTTGACCCGCTACATCGCTCAAGACAACTGGAGCACTGGGCCAGCCACTCTTAAATAGAACCTGGGCCAGCACAGGTGAAACACCTTCCCACCAATGAGATGGCAACCAGCACAGTTGTAACACACACTGACTATCGAAGTGACACCAATCGGTGCGCTCTACGTGCTAATGTGCTATACGTCCAATCTCAAAACATAACTGGAAAAACCAAACCCTGTAACACACATGCACAGTAATAATTCGGCAGATTATGCAATAGTCATGTAAACACGTTACTCTGCTTATCTTAATCGGTGTACGGTCAAAATCGAAGTAAGCATACGCCGATTAGAAACACCTGGTTTTCTGAGAAATCTTTAGGATTATTAGGACATGTAAACACGTTTATTTTGATTGCTAATTTTCTGCAGTTATCAGAGTGCCATCAGGTAGTCTGATTTCAGATGTTTCCATGTAAACAGGATTATTAGGGAAATCGTTCTTCTTGCAAGGCATGTAAACGTTTTAATCAAACTATTATATTAATCTGACTATCCACAATAATTGTGTGCATGTAACTGCAATCAGTTGAGGTGCATGGGGAATGGCAGACTGTGATTGGCTGATAGAAGTGGAGTGACTTGTAGGTACCACTAATGAGAAAATAAGGGGTGTTGGGCAAATACAACAAATACTAGAATAGGGGTGAAGTAAACACTAAATAAGATCTACGATGTACAGTGAGGGAAAAAAGTATTTGATCCCCTGCTGATTTTGTACGTTTGCCCACTGACAAAGAAATGATCAGTCTATAATTTTAATGGTAGGTTTATTTGAACAGTGAGAGACAGAATAACAACAAAAATATCCAGAAAAACGCATGTCAAAAATGTTATAAATTGATTTGCATTTTAATGAGGGAAATAAGTATTTGACCCCCTCTCAATCAGAAAGATTTCTGGCTCCCAGGTGTCTTTCATACAGGTAACGAGCTGAGATTAGGAGCACACTCTTAAAGGGAGTGCTCCTAATCTCAGTTTCTTACCTGTATAAAAGARACCTGTCCACAGAAGCAATCAATCAATCAGATTCCAAACTCTCCACCATGGCCAAGACCAAAGAGCTCTCCAAGGATGTCAGGGACAAGATTGTAGARCTACACAAGGCTGGAATGGGCTACAAGACCATTGCCAAGCAGCTTGAGAAGGTGACAACAGTTGGTGCGATTATTCGCAAATGGAAGAAACACAAAAGAACTGTCAATCTCCCTCAGCCTGGGGCTCCATGCAAGATCTCACCTCGTGGAGTTGCAATGATCATGAGAARGGTGAGGAATCAGCCCAGAACTACACGGGAGGATCTTGTCAATGATCTCAAGGCAGCTGGGACCATAGTCACCAAGAAAACAATTGGTAACACACTACGCCGTGAAGGACTGAAATCCTGCAGCGCCCGCAAGGTCCCCCTGCTCAAGAAAGCACATATACATGCCCGTCTGAAGTTTGCCAATGAACATCTGAATGATTCATTATGCTTTGGGGGTGTTTTTCTGCTAAGGAGACAGGACAACTTCACCGCATCAAAGGGACGATGGACGGGGCCATGTACCGTCAAATCTTGGGTGAAAACCTCCTTCCCTCAGCCAGGGTATTGAAAATGGGTCGTGGATGGGTATTCCAGCATGACAATGACCCAAAACACACGGCCAAGGCCACAAAGGAGTGGCTCAAGAAAAAGCACATTAAGGTCCTGGAGTGGCCTAGCCAGTCTCCAGACCTTAATCCCATAGAAAATCTGTGGAGGGAGCTGAAGGTTCGAGTTGCCAAACGTCAGCCTCGAAACCTTAATGACTTGAAGAAGATCTGCAAAGAGGAGTGGGACAAAATCCCTCCTGAGATGTGTGCAAACCTGGTGGCCAACTACAAGAAACATCTGACCTCTGTGATTGCCAACAAGGGTTTTGCCACCAAGTACTAAGTCATGTTTTGCAGAGGGGTCAAATACTTATTTCCCTCATTAAAATGCAAATCAATTTATAAAATTTTTGACATGCGTTTTTCTGGATTTTTTTGTTGATATTCTGTCTCTCACTGTTCAAATAAACCTACCATTAAAATTACAGACTGATCATTTCAATGTCAGTGGGCAAACGAACAAAATCAGCAGGGGATCAAATACTTTTTTCCCTCACTGTATGGGATGATGTATTGTATTTGGGAAGGTGAAGCCTATTGTTGTATTGTTATGTTGAATATTTCTTGTTGGTTTGATACTTGTAAAAGTGACTTGTCTTTCTTTGTTAGTTGCTCTTGGATGGATTAATAAAGTTGTACTGAATTGAATTCCCTCTATCTCCCTTCCATTTCCCAGGTATTTTATCGGAACCTCCGTGTCGACCTTCTCCTTCCGTATCCACGAGGAGAGAGAGATATTGGGATTCGAACCCAAAACCACCTACAACCGCTTCTGTGGGGACAGTGAGAAAGAGTGTGAACAGCCCACACACTGGAAAATAGTCTACTGACTCATCAATGCAAAACCCCACTCAACACCTCTTTTAAAAACATGCCAAAAGCAGTGTTGAAGTGGATCTTTTTTTCATTTTTTTATATATACGCAACCGTTAAAAAGTTTGGGGTCACTTAGAAATGTCCTTGTTTTTGAAAGAAAATTTTAAAAAGTCCATTAAAATGACATCGAATTGATCAGAATTACAGTGTAGATATTGTTAATGTTGTAAATGACTATTGTAGCTGGAAACGGCAGATTTTTTTATGGAATATCTACATAGGCGTACAGAGGCCCATTATCAGCAACCATCACTCCTGTGTTACAATGGCACGTTCTGTTAGCTAATCCAAGTTTATCATTTTAAAAGGCTAATTGATCATTAGAAAACCCTATTGCAAGTATGTTAGCTCAGCTGAAAACTGTTGTCCTGATTAAAGAAGCAATAAAACTGGCCTTCTTTAGACTAGTTGAGTGTCTGGAGCATCAGCATTTGTGGGTTCGATTACAGGCTCAAAATGGCCAGAAACAAATAACTTTCTTCAGAAACTCGTCAGCCTATTCTTGTTCTGAAGATCTCGTACAATGATGTGTCCTACTCCCTTCACAGAACAGCGCAAACTGGCCCTAACCAGAATAGAAAGAGGAGTGGGAGGCCCCGGTGCACAACTGAGCAAGAGGACAAGATTGCCTGCAATGACAACAAGCTCAGTCCGATGATGCTGTGACACACTGCCTCAGACCATGATGGACTCTCCACCTCCAAATCGATCCCGCTCCAGCCTCGGTGTAACGCTCATTTCTTTGACGATAAATGTGAATCTGACCATCACCCCATGTGAGACGAAACCGCGACTCGTCAGTGAAGAGCACTTTTTGCCAGTCCTGTCTGGTCCAGCAACGGTGGGTTTGTGCCCATAGGCGACGTTGTTGCCGGTGATGTTTGGTGAGGACCTGCCTTACAACAGGCCTACAAGCCCTCAGTCCAGCTTCTCTCAGCCTATTGCAGACAGTCTGAGCACTGATGAAGGGATTGTGCGTTCCTGGTGTAACTCGGGCAGTTGTTGTTGCCATCCTGTACCTGTCCCGCAGGTGTGATGTTCGGATGTACCAATCCTGTGCAGATGTTGTTACACTTGGTCTGCCACTGCGAGGATGATCAGCTGTCTCCCTGTAGCGCTGTCTTAGGCGTCTCACAGTACGGACAATGCAATTTATTGCCCTTGCCACATCTGCATTCCTCATGCCTCCTTGCAGCATGCCTAAGGCATGTTCACGCAGATGAGCAGGGACCCTGGGCAACTTTCTTTTGGTGTTTTTCAGGGTCATTAGAACGGCCTCCTTTTTAGTGTCCTAAGTTTTCATAACTGTGACCTTAATTACCTACCGTCTGTAAGCTGTTAGTGTCTTAACGACCGTTTCACAGGTGCATGTTCATTAATTGTTTATGGTTCATTGAACAAGCATGCGAGACCGTGTTTAAACCCTTTAAAATGAGGATCTGTAAAGTAATTTGGATTTTTACGAATTGTCTTTGAAAGACAGGGTCCTGAAAAAGGGACGTTTCTTTTTTTGAAAAAGGGACGTTTCTTTATTCCATAAAAAATCTCCCGTTTCCAGCTACAATCGTCATTTACAACATTAACAATGTCTATACTGTATTTCTGATCAATTTGATGTTATTTTAATGGACAAAAAATTTGCTTTTCTTTCAAAAACAAGGACATTTCTAAGTGACCCCAAACTTTTGAACGGTAGTGTGTGTGTTTATATATGTGTAAATGTTTTACTTTTTATTAAAGTTTTTTTTGTGTTATGTTTGTATTGTTTTGAGAATTGTGCAAACTGGGGTCCATTGACCACTGTGACTGAATGTGATGCTAAAATGGTCAAAGACTGGGCAGTCAGATGACTTAAAAAGCACCACTTTAATTTGACCTGTTTACACTCATTGCACCTTTCTAATCACTTTCTAGGTATTATATCTGCCTTTTTTAGTGTTATGTGTGAGAATGATCAAATCAAATCTGGCTGCAATCAATGGTATTTCAATTGCTGTACGATTTTTATAAGGGAATTATTTGTTGGTCATGTAACATGCATTGAAAGGGCAGTGTCTTCTATGACCAATTCATACTGTATTCGGTTGTGAATCTACCTTATGTTGCATTATGCTGTACGATATGTTGTGAACTTGAGGAACCGGTTTTTGTTTTGTTTTCCTTTGTGAATAGCCTATGATAGAAACTGTGTTGCTTGGTTGACATGTCAGTCTTCGAACAGAGAAAAAAGATATGTGGTTAAATATAGTATGTTGTTGATCCATTTTTTCCCGCATGACCTGTTAAAGGTAAGTTCAAAGCCATATAGTGAACATTGATTGACCAGGTAATTATGGTGAAGCCCAGAATATGATCTATATTTTATATGATCAGATATAAACATAACTTATTTTCAATGATTACAGTTACAGAAAGTTTTTTTCTACAGATAAAAATGATGTATGATAATTTTGGGACTTTTATTTTAATCTTTCCACTTGTATGACTGTCATTTTGGAAATTATTTCATTATAAATTATTTTCACGAGTATCAATCAGAGCACATACCATATTTTCGATGATTACATACATCTTTTTCTTACAACAAAAGGACTGAGACGACACAAAGCAGTCACTATCACCTGCCAATATGTTCCAAGGTTAACTGCAAAATATATAGAGTAAATATATATACAGTACCAGTCAAAAGTTTGGACACACCTACTCATTTCTTTATTTTTATTATGTTCTACCGTGTAGAATAATAGTGAAGACATCGAAACCATGAAATACCACATATGGAATCATGTAGTAACCAAAAAAGTGTTAAACAAATCTAAATATATTTTATATTCTTCAAAGTAGCCACGCTTTGCCTTCTCAACCAGCTTCATGAAGTAGTCACCTGGAATGTATTTCAATTAACAGGTGTGTCTTTTTAAAATGTGTGGAATTTCTTTCCTTAATGCGTTTGAGCCAATCAGTTGTGTTGTGACAAGGTACAGTGGTTGCTCAACTAAAAGTTTTGAGATTATGCTGCGGGATTTAAGAGGTAATTTGTTGTTTAGTCCGGTACCCTGCATCACTACTTAATTGCTCCAGACCAGCACAAGGGGAAGTTAGAGCACTGATTATGCTTTTGGGTCCCAAGGCACTACTGTGTCTCTAACTGACAATGAATGGGCGACATAAACCAAATAGAAACTGATAATTGTGCACGACTTCAAAATGTAATTTCAATGAACTGAATGATGAGGATGAAGAAGGTGATTGAATTTAGAACAATAGTGTAAGAATTGCTATTCTTCTGTCCTGCAAACTTAGACTACAATTAAGGTGTGGAAATGTTAAGATTATTTTGCTCTTACTGTAGTACTGTAGCCTACTCCTGACCGGTGATGTTGTTCTCCCGAGTGGCTCAGCGGTCTAAGACACTGCATCGCAGTGCAAACTGTGTTGCTACAGATGCTGGTTTGATACCCGTGCTGGCCGCGACCTGGAGACCCATGAGGCGACAGTAGGCTTTTGGTTTCTCTCCCTCTAAAAACAGAAATATATCATTCTAAATAACAAACTGGCTTAATTTACAGATTACTAACAATGTCTCACCCCATGTTCAAAAATTGCCTTTTTCTCACTCACTTTAGGTTATTTGAAAACAATCATCTCCAAAATATTGTTATTTTTTCAAATCTAACAAAACAATCAACGTTGAATAACTGGCATAATTGTGACATGCCACAAGCAAATATGTTCAATGACGAGGTGGATCAGGACGTGTATTGGTTCATTTCAAGAGACAAAACATCAGAATGTATCTTATCAGTTGATCAAAACAGTTGAGTGTGAGTACAATTGAAAGTTGACTAAGCCATAACAGTAGGCTATAATCATAACCAAGACTTTAAAATAGCCACTTTAGTTGTTCAGCTATGAGCGAGGAGTGTTGCAATTCATCATATGAGGTTTTCAGGGTTTTAAAAATCTGGAATTGTTGTACTTTTATTTTAAACATGTTCCCTTAGGCAGTGTCACTTGGTGAAGGATTCAATCCTAGAAGTTATTGAATGCAACAACTATGTCTCTGTGACTAACAAGCACAGTCATGAGTGGGTATTTCCCACAGTGTTTAGTGTTTAGCACTATTTCGGTGGGTCACATAATTTCAAAGAAAGTGTTAAATTTAACACTGGGTGTTAAAAATCTGATCTTAAATTTGCTGTGTGAATTTTCATTTGTATTAATTTCCTGATGGAGAGCATTGTCTGTTAGGATTACCTGTACTATGTTCCCGCTATATGTTTATGCATTTGTGTGTGTGTATGTACAAGTGTTATTGGAGTGGTTTGGCTAGTTTCGTTGTCAATCAGTACACGTATGCACAATGCAGTCATCTTACCATTTTAAACAGGCCTGTGGTTCACCTTGTGAATATCTTTAGTTTTTTTGAAGGGTCTTCACAATAAAACACTACCTTAATCGGGGTCAGGGAAACTGGCCCTAAATCTCCTTTGGGCAATGACTTGTTACTAATCTATGTTTATGAACAAGCCTGTGGTTTACATTGTGCATGTATTTTTGTTTCATAGGTCTGCACCGGAAGCACCAAGTCTGACAGCTGGGAAACCAAAGGAGACAGTTCAGTACCGTTTGAGTCTTGCAAATGCACCCAACATGAACATGTGGGTTAGAGTTAATTAAAGGACATAGCAGTTGCAAATTAGCAGATGTTGTGTGTGTGTGCGTAAGAATGTTTAACTGTCATATACAGTTGGGGATCGATCAACTTCACGTTTTTCAGCTTCGGCCCACCACCTACCAGCGCTGGGTTGTTTTTAACCCAGCATTTTTCTGTGTAGGTTCTCACGGGGCAACCATTTAGATCCTATAGTCTGAAAGGCATGGGCTGCATCCCAATTCTCCACCCTTTTAGCTCTATTGTTTAAAGCCAGGGGGCAGTAGTGTCTCCTCATCAGTCTCCTATCACTATGCCGGCTGAATACCAATCAGGAGTGTTGAGAGGTGTACTCAGGGATTGAGGCATGCAGACTGAAGTTTCATCCTAATTTCAGCACCACCACAGTGTAGCCTGTGTGTGTGACCCAAATGGTACCCTATTACCTTTATAGTGCACTACTTTTATAGGGCTCTGGTCAAAAGTAGTGCACTATATAGGGCAGGGTTTCCCAAACTCAGTCCTGGGGCCCACCTGGGTGCACGTGTTGGTTTTTGCCCTAGCACTGCACAGCTGATTCAAATCATCATAGCTTGATGATGAATTGGTTATTTGGGGTGGGGGGTAGCCTAATGTTACCCTGCTACCCTGGCTGACAGTTGTTTTATCGTTGGCTCAGTCTGTTCAGTGTCATGGTTTCATCTTTTGAATGTTGCTAAAGTGATTCTGTTTGATTTTGTCTCTATAGACGAGTTAGCTGACAACCTCACAAAATTGATGCGCACACTTCAATGGGTCAGAAGTCCGTGTGTTGTTGTGATTCTGGATGGCCAGAAGCTAACCACAATGACAAGAAGCTGACATGTGGGGAATCATAGGTGGCTCGTTTAAGCTAGTTTTATGTGGTTCTTGATACTATGTCTTGTATTAAGGTGTTTTTTACTGATGTCACATCTATGCTAATATGGCAAAATAATTGCTAGCTAACTAACCAACAATTGAAACAATGTATTTGAGAGACAACATGTGCTCATTGTATTTATATTTTCAATAAACATTGGAGACTAAATATAGTTTATTTTTCTCTTGGTTCACTCTAAAAAGCATATATATTGTTGCTAAAAGGAGTTACTATGCCTGTAAACAAAAAAGAGAGAATTCAAACTTTCATTGGTATTCGTGAGATTGCTTCTATCTTGGTTGGGCATCAAAGCCAAAGCCTGATGTTCCTGTGTCTGCCTGGCATACTTAAAGATACCTCAATGTTTATTACTTTCATTAACCTGAGTTGATATCTCCAAAAGGAAACCGGTCTAGCTCTAGCCTGAGATAACAAGGATTATGTGGAGACTGACTTTCTGTATTTACCCATTTTTTATTTGATAGATTGATTTTCCTAAGCTGGCATTATTTAGCAGGGACAGACAGCAGGCCCAATATGATGTGTCTCAAATGGCATGCTATTCCCTACTATGCGTTAAAATTGATGATAATACGAAAGAGAGTTTGAACAGGCTAGTAATAGGGGTTGCAACAATTGCAACAATTGTCTAGCCCACCTGATTTGTAGGGGTCCAGATTTTGCAGCTCTTTCAGAACATCAGCTTTCTGGATTTGGGTGAAGGAGAAGCGGAGGGGGGGGGGCAAGTTGCGGTGGGGGGTGCCAGGGCTGTTGCCGGGTTAGGGGTAGCCAGGTGGAAAGCATGGCCAGCCGTAGAAAAATGCTTACTGAAATTCTCAATTATCGTACATTTATCGGTGGTGACAGTGTTTCCTAGCCTCAGTGCAGTGTGCAGCTGGGAGGATGTGCTTTTATTCTCCATGGGCTTTACAGTGTCCCAAAACTTTTTGGAATTTGTGCTACAGGATGCTAATTTCTGTTTGAAAAAGCTAGCCTTTGCTTTCCTAATTAACTGTGTATATTGGTTCCTAACTTCGCTGAAAAGTTGCATTTCCTGAAAAGGCTATTTCATGCTAATGCAGTACGCCACAGGATGTTTTTGTGCTCGTCAAGGGCAGTCTAGTCCGGAATGAACCAAGGGCTATATCTGTTCTTAGTTCTACATTTTTTGAATGGGGCATTCATATTTAAGATGGTAAGGAAAGCACTTTTAAAGCAGAACCAGGCATCCTCTACTGACAGGATGAGGTCAAAATCCTTCCGGGATACCCGGGCCAGGTCGATTAGAAAGGTCTGCTCACTGAAGTGTTTTAGGGAACGTTTGACAGTGATGAGGGGTGGTCGTTTGACCACGTACCCATTACAGATGCAGGCAATGAGGCAGTGATCGCTGAGATCCTGGTTGAAGACAGCAGAGGTGTATTTGGAGGGCAAGTTGATCAGGATGATATCTATGAGGGTGCCTGTGTTTCTGGATTTAGGGTTGTACCTGGTAGGTTCCTTGATAATTTGTGTGAGATTGAGGGTGTCATGACGTTGGGTTGGGGGTAGGTTTACGACAGTCATAAATACCTCTTTCCCCCTTTTTCTCTCTCCCCACTATAACTGATGTGACATAAGGAAACCCATGGGTTAACATAGAGATTCTGGGTAACATCAGAAGTTGGGGGAAATGAACTATATTCTGGTAATCCAACCAACTGAACATATGCGGTGGTACTTAAGGTATATTATGTCAGTTCGGTTGCCCTCTGACACATTCTCATCAATGATAGAATGACATAAACTCTACTGTGGAAAGTATAAATGTCAGAGGTATCGGATTCACATGGAATTGTGGTTTAATTGAAATGTTTGAATATGACATTATTTGTGAAGAGGTGAAATGTAATTTTAGCTTCCAAATGAGAGATCTGTACTTTCATAAGTGTTCCTCTGCTCACAGTGGCCCGCCCCTGTGAAGAGGCATGGGTTATAAACTTTTCAGACACACCCCTCTCCCTCCACTATAAAAGCCATATAATATATATAATATAATATAACTTTCTGTTCCGGGTACACCAGGATGACGGTCCTGTGTCAGAATGGTTCAGACAATAACTACAGAACTAGGCCAACATCAGCATGGACTTTGATTGTGAATGGTATGAACTTTGAACTCGTATTCACTACAGAAGTGATATCTCCTAACCGTTGAGTTAGSAACAGCTAAACGCAGGTTAGGAAGGACAGTCCGAGTATCCCGTCTACTACATACAACGTTACTACAACGTATCCCGTGACAACCAGAGACATTCTTCAAAGGACAGAGGACTCGTGTTGGCGACACGGTCCATCTACCACCAACCTACTGAAGCGCAGCTCAGAGTAAATATGTATTGCATTTTCTTTTTCAAATGGCCGGTAATTTAGAATGCATCAGATACTGTATTTACGACAGCACAGCTCGCCTATGTTCGAATCTCCCGCTCTTTCACTAAGATCCCGCCCCTTTTCTTTGTGTAACAAGCTGTCATATCTATTCCGCCCGCCAGGGACGTTTTTCTGTATGACGTAATTTGTGATCAAGTTATGATTTAATTGTATATGTGTGATTCTGTGTGATTAGTTAGGTATTTAGTAAATAAATAATTAAACCCAATTTTGTATTGCTGATTCAACTTGTTAGCCAGGATTCTTGCAGATAATCAAGGACTTACAACTTTCAGATGAGACTGAATAAAATGACGATTAATGTGACTGCTATTTAGTAAAATATTACTAAATCTTTAAGAGTTTATTCGAAAGATAACAGCTCTATAAATATTCTTTCGTGGTGTCCCTCTCTAGTTAATTAATATTTACATGATTAGTTCAATCAGGTAATATTAATTACGGAGAAATTATTTTATAGAATAGCATGTCATAGCAATCAATCTGGCATAGTCAAAGACACGACAAGGGCATCTAGTTTAGATTGTAGGACGGCCGGGGTGTTAAGCATATCCCAGTTTAGGTCACCTAACAGTACGAACTCTGAAGATAAAAGGGGGGCAATCATTTATATGGTGTCCAGGGCACAGCTGGGGGCTGAGGGGTGTCTATAACAAGCGGCAACAGTGAGAGACTTATTTCTGGAAAGGTGGATTTTTAAAAGTAGAAGCTAGAACTGTTTGGGCACAGACCTGGATAGTTTGACAGAACTCTGCAGGCTATCTCTGCAGTAGATTGCAACTCCGCCCCCTTTGGCAGTTCTATCTTGATGGAAAATGTTGTAGTTGGGGATGGAAATGTCAGAATTTTTGGTGGCCTTCCTAAGCCAAGATTCAGACACGGCTAGTACATCAGGGTTGGCAGAGTGTGCTAAAGCAGTGAATAAAACAAACTTAGGGAGGAGGCTGCTGATGTTAACATGCATGAAACCAAGGCTTTTACGGTTACAGAAGTCAACAAATGAGAGCACCTGGGGAATAGGTGTGGTACTGGGGGCTACAGGGCCTCGGTTAACCTCTACATCACCAGAGGAGGAGTAGGATGAGGGTACGGCTAAAGGCTGTAAGACCTGGTCGTCTAGTGCGCTGGGAACAGAGAATAAAAGGAGCAGATTTCTGGGCGTGGTACAATAGATTCAAGGCCTAATGTACAGACAAGGGTGTGGTAGGATGTGTGTACAGTGGAGGTAAACCTAGGCATTGAGTGACGATGAGAGAGAGATTGCATCTCTGGAGGCACCAGTTAAGCCAGGTGAGGTCTCCGCATGTGTGGGGGGTGGGACAAAAGAGCTATCAAAGGCATGTTGAGCGGGACTGTGGGCTCTACAGTGAAATAAAACAATAAGTACTAAACGAGATGGCATATTGACAATAGAGAGAGGCATAAAGCAATCACGGGTGTTAATCGGGAGAGCTTAGACAACAGCGGGTAAATGGCGATGAATGGGCAGAGATGGTCAGTCAGGTATGCACAGGACCTGAGTTCGAGGTTGGGGCCGACAGATAAACAAAAAGAGGTACCGCGTTAGTGAATAGTCCAGCAGGCATCATCTGTGTAGCCGAGTGATCATAGGGTCCAATGAGCAGCAATAGGTGAGTCCGGGAGCAGTTCGTTAGTCGCTACTACGCAAGGCGAGAGGGAGACAACGGCGTTCAGAAAGCTAGTGGGCCGGGTCTAGCGGATGGGTCTTCGGCAACATTGCAACGGAAAAGCCTGTTGAAACCACATTGGACGATTACTCGGCAGACCAGTCGTGATGGATCGGCGGGGCTCCGTATCGACAATAAAGGGTCCAGGCCAATTGGCAAAGGAGGTATTGTAGCCCAAGAAGTTAGCTGGTATATGGGCCTAGTTCGAGGCTAGCTCAAGGCTTACTGATAGTGGGGTGGTAGATGCCCATCTTCCCTTATGGCTCAGCTCAGGTGCCTATATGCACCATATACATAATTTACACACACACGCATGCACGCAGGCATGCACGCACGCACGCACACACACACACAGTCAGCTCCTGCTCAGAGAGGCCCAGCTCATGATCTCCAAAGCAGCAGATTCTTATTTAGAATGGAAAATGTATGTGTTTATGCAACAAATGTTAGTACATCAAGTTGCATATCGCATCGAACCGAATTGCATTGATTTGTTCCTCTAATCAAACTGAATCGCACCGAATAATTTCAAACTAATATGTATTGTTCCTATATCGTATCAGAGCCCAGGTATCTAGATATGTATTGAATCGTCTTGAAAGGGAAAGGTGTACATCCCAAGTAAAAAGTGTTGTGAGTGTTATATCTGAGTGTTGATTCTAGTGGGGTTAAAATCAGTGGGATTGAAATTGATGCCACCTGCGGTGAATAAATTGTAAGTGTTAATCAGAGGGTGTTGTTGTTACTCGACCCTGTTGAGTTAATTTCCGTTAAAGGGATATTTCACCGCTGCTCTATTTCACTATATATGTCCATTAATATGTTATTAACATCTCATATGTGTCATCAAAATTTAGACTTTCCTCACTACATGCAAATAGGAGAATTCTGCATCTAACCAGTAGAAACGGGCCAGCTACATTTCCTGGTTGTAAACAAACCACAATATCCTGAATTCATAGCGATTTCAGGATGTCGAGGTGTATTCAATTGATGTTAGAAATATCAAAATGTCTGTAGCTAGATTTCGAAACGGAACTGAAATCTCAACTAATGGGGTTGCCATGTCATCGAAAGTTGAAGAGTGATGCTATTCCATCGATTTTCCCCTTCACTTCAAAAAGGAAGGCATCCGATCTGCCAACATCAGCGCAGCAGAAAATCGGTCAAGCTGGGGTAACGTAGCTAACGTTACCTAGCTAACTAGCTAGCTAACTATATTTGTTTATCTGAACAAAAATCGAGCTAGCTAACTTTCATAATACTCTGGCTACTGTTAGGATTTATGTTTATGCACTATAGCCTGTTAGCATATTGTTTGAAGATGAATATTGTTTTGTTACACACACACACACAAACAATACAGATGGGTGTGTAAGGACTGACCAACACAGGCCATAAAAGCTGTGGTCAGTCTGGAGAGGGGAGGGGTGCATCTCTCTAGGCCAACCAGGAGGTTAGAATACTGGACAATACCATATTAGGAACTGTTTCAGTGTAGAATCGACAGACACAAGACGGATCTAATCTACCCAGCAACCAGATGTGGACAAAAGGAACGTGCCAAGGGGCTTGGACAAATCCGAGGGCCAGCAAAGGCGGGGCAAAGTCTAAACCGCGCCCAGCCTCTACTGTGATAGGCCAACAGACGCGTTGGAACTACGTCATCACGGTATAAGAACAGCTGTTTACGTACTTCCTGCCAGTTCTCTGATCTACCCTGCGCGGAGATACAGTGAACCCGTATATACGAAAATTGCATTTGCCATTCATTGTTTGCGGTAATTAAACATAATTAAAGAAAGTTAGCAGACCTTGCTATTTATTTTTCCTGATACCGAATGTGTTACACGCAGCGTTCACACTACACATTCCAAAGCATTTCAATGTAATTAGCCAGCTGCTATCTGGCAATGTGATTTGTAACTTTACATGCTAATGTTAGTTTCATTGGGTTATGTTAGCTAGCTAACTAACTACCACAGAGGCTAATGTGACTAACGTTGTGTGTTCTATTTAGAGTCCGATCCCATCAACATCTTCAGTGGCATTGACATCAAGCTCAGCACCAGGTACTAGTGTAAGTCACCTTGTAAAATCTTACTTAAATATACAAACTTTTCCCATGACACCATTATGCGCAAATAAATATACTGGAGCTAGGCATAAACATGGTCCGTGTCTTGTTGGTGTGTTTACAAGTAGGCTATGTAATATTCATATGTGTAAACATACTGAATTATAATTGGATGCATTTTACCGCCATATCATACTGTGCTATGATTGGTTAAGACCACCCAAATGGTTAGGTGATGGTCAGTTTGATCCTGGTTGGCGATACGTGAACATGCCAGTTATAGCTAGCTAATAAAGAGCTACGTTAAGAAATATCCTGTAGTATTGCATTTTTATTATTTTGTACAAAGCGTGCAAAACAAGACAAGCTACAACTTCTACTGTAGTTTTCTCCTTATTATGGAGGCTTAGTTGATTGTTCATTCAAGGCTTGAAGTCAACATTTGAGAAAAATCAGTATTAGTAAGGACTGGATGTGTGGTTGACTGACTGGTGTCGGTTGCGGGTAGGTATTGTGTGTGTGTGTGTGTGAAGGTTAGTATGTGTGATCTATTGACACGATGGGGTTGGGTGGATATAGCCCCTTGTTTGAGTGTGTATTGATGGGGACAAAGTAGTAAAATGTTGGCTAATCACTGACTACTGTGTGTCCTACAGACTAATCCTGCTGCTGATGATGACACCAGTTTTACTAGTACAGAGCCTGTAGGGTGACCAGACGTCCCCGTTTTCCGGGGACAGTCCCCGGCTGGAGCTGTCCCCGGAAATGTCCCCGTTTTTAACTGTGCGTTAAAAACAGACTACAAAGTGAAATAATATTTTACGTGGCAAGAAACAGCGGGCATCAGAGTCTACCGGTTGACGTCTCAATCTTGTTGTGCTTGTTTTGTCCAGCAGAGGGGGCCGCTCGCTATATCAGCTTCATTCACTCTTCTACTTCTTCTAACTACTTGCTCGCGCTAGTTTTAGAGAAAACTGCTGTGGAAAACTCGGCCAGAAGCTAGCAAGTGTCAAGTGAATCCATAACATCACCACAAACGTATTTTCAAGCCAGGTAAGTTACACTCATTTGAGATACTAGCTAATGATGTTCTTTCACAACGTATTTTATAGTTAAATGGTTTGCGTTATATGGTTTTAAATAGGTTATGCTAGCTAACATTAGCTATGTAGCTAGGTTAAAAAACGTTCACATGTAAACATGCAGTGGACGGGCTATTTTGAAAATATGATTATATTAAATTAATGCAGTGTGTAGTGTAGTGTTATAAGTAGTGTGAAAATATATTTTGACATTTTCATGGATAACATTAGCATAATGTTTTCTGTTAGAGTGGAGAGGAGAAAGACTGGATAGGAAGAAGAGTGAGATAGGGGAGGAAAGATATGATTACAGAGCCTGCCAATTTATTATCCCAAAAAATGTTTTTGAGATAAAATACAAAATGAGGCAAGCAATGGGAATCTGTTAACCAAAGTATTTTATCTAATAGTGTACTATTTATTATTAAAGATTGGAGAAGGAAAAATTAAGGGAGTAAAAAGAGTGAAGCGAGGAGAGTGAGGTGGAAAGGTAAAGAGAAGGAAAGGAAGAAAGATCAGGAAGACGATTGGAGGAGAAGAAKAAGTTGAGAGTAAGAAGAGTGACAGAAGGAGAGTGAAGAAGAACAGACAAAGGAGGTACAATGGCTCTTTCCAAGAAACGGAAATGCCATTTTAATGACAACATGACGAGAGAATTTCCATTTATACGCTCAGGTCAAGACGATAGAATGGTTAACTGCACCCTTTGTAATTCCTTTTTTTCAAATGGCAGCGGGGGAAGAACGGCAGTGGTAGAACATCAACAGACAAAAAAAGCATAAAGCCTCTCTGATTGCCCGTGTTGGTATGCCCTCTGTCACCACATTCTTCAAGAAAGTAGATCCTTCCCAAGAAGAATATGATTTAGCTTTGCAGGAGGGTGTCTTTGCATACCACACTATGCGACACAATCATAGTTACAGATCTATGGACTGCACAGCATAACTGACACGAAAGCTTTATGAGCCGAAGTTTACATGTGCTAGGACAAAATGTGACGCCACAGTAAGTAACGTGTTAGCACCATGGGCAACCACTTTGGTAACACAGGACCTAGACCAGGTTGAATTTGTGTCCCTGGCCATTGATGCATCCAATCATGGACATGTAAAGCTGCTGCCAATAGTAGTCAGATATATGTGGAAACAAAACTGCTTGATTTTGTTGATTTGAAAGGAGAAACAGAAGAGGAGATTGCAGCTGCAGTCCTGGTGGTCATCCAAAAATGTAACCTGCAAAACAAAGTCGTGGCATTCCACTTTTTCACCGTCAAGAGTAGAAAACCTGAAGAGCTTTTGTGAGTTTGTTGGCCAGGAGTACCATAACATTTTTGGACACAGCAATGTTTGCTGGCTGTCCATGCTCCCTGCTCTAGAAAGAGTGCTGAAAAGGTATGTGCCATTGAAATCCTTCTTTCTTTCTGAAGACAAATGCCCTGTTGTCCTGCGAACAATGCTCGAAGATCCACTGACTGAACTTTGGCTGGACTTTGTCCATGGAAACTTGACCGTATTCAGTGACACGATCACGATGCTTGAAGGCCAGTACCACTGTGCTGTAGAGTCAGCTGCTATTCTGAGAAACATTGAGGCAAAATTGACTGCAAGACGTGATGACAACCTTACGGTGAAATGCTTACTTACGAACCCCTAACCGACAGTGCAGTTTCAAAAAATACAGATAAGAATAAGAGATAAAAGCAACAAGTAATTAAAGTGGAGCAGTAAAAAATAACAATATATACGGGGGGGTGCCGGTACAGAGTCAATGTGCGGGGGCACCGGTTAGTTGAGGTAGTATGTACATGTAGGTAGAGTTAATTAAAGGGATTATGCATAGATGACAACAGAGAGTGTCAGTGATGTGGAGAGTAGGGGGGGGGGTGCAATGTTAATAGTCTGGGTAGCCATTTGACTAGATGTTCAGGAGTCTTATGGCTTGGAGGTAGATACTGTTTAGAAGCCTCTTGGACAAAGACTTGGCGCTCCGGTACCGCTTGCCGTGTGGTAGCAGAGAGAATAGTCTATGACTAGGGTGGCTGGAGTATTTGACAATTTTCGGGGCCTTCCTTTGACACTACCTGGTATAGAGGTCCTGGATGGCAGGAAGCTTGGCGCCAGTGATGTACTGGGCCGTTCGCACTACCCTCTGTAGTGCATTGTGGTCGGAGGCCGAGCAGTTGCCATACCAGGCAGTGATGCAACCACTCTCGATGATGCAGCTGTAGAACCTTTTAAAGATCGATGTCAAATCTTTTCAATCTCCTGAGGGGGAATAGGTTTTGTCGTGCCCGCTTCACGACTGTCTTGGTGTGCTTGGACCATGTTAGTTTGTTGGTGATATGGACTCCAAGGAACTTGAAGCTCTCAACCTGCTCCACTGCAGCCCCGTCGATGAGAATGGGTGCGTGCTCGGTCTTCTTTTTCCTGTAGTCCACAATCATCTCCTTTGTCTTGATCACGTTGAGGGAGAGGCTGTTGTCCTGGCACCACACGGCCAGGTCTCTGACCTCCTTCCTGTAGGCTGTCTCGTTGTTGTCGGTGATCAGGCCTACCACTGTTGTGTCATCTACAAACTTAATGATGGCGTTGGAGTCGTGCCTGGCCATGCACTAATGAGTGAACAGGGAGTACAGGAGGGGACTGAGCACGCACCCCTGAGGTGCCCCAGTGTTGAGGATCAGCATGTGGATGTGTTGTTACCTACCCTTGCCACCTGGGGGCGGCCCGTCAGGAAGTCCAGGATCCAGTTACAGAGGGAGCTGTTTAGTCCCAGGGACCTTAGCTTAGTGATGAGCTTTGAGGGTACTATGGTGTTGAACGCTGAGCTGTAGTCAATGAATAGAATTCTCACATAGGTGTTTCTTTTGTCCAGGTGGGAAAGGGCAGTGTGGAGTGCAATATTGATTACATCATCTGTGGATCTGTTGGGGCAGTATGCAAATTGGAGTGGGTCTAGGGTTTCTGGGATAATGGTGTTGAAAAAGCCCTTCATGGCTACGGATGTGAGTGCTACGGTTCTGTAGTCAGTTAGGCAGGTTGCCTTCATGTTCTTGGGCACAGGGACTATGGTGGTCTGCTTGAAACATGTTGGTTTTACAGACTCAATCAGGGACATGTTGAAAATGTCAGTGAAGACACCACAGCCTTGTGAATGTTGACCTGTTTAAAGATCTTACTCACGTCAGCTACGGAGAGCGGGATCACACAGTCTTCCGGTACAGCTGATGCTCTCATGCATGCCTCAGTGTTGCTTGCCTCGAAGCGAGCATAGAAGTGATTGGCTCGTGTCTGGTAGGCTCGTGTCACTGGGCAGCTCGCGGCTGTGTTTCCCTTTGTAGTCTGTAATAGTTTGCAAGCCCTGCCACATAAGACGAGCGTCGGAGCCGGTGTAGTATCATTCAATCTTAGCCCTGTATTGATGCTTTGCCTGTTTGTTTGTTCGTCGCAGGACATAGCAGGATTTCTTATAAGCTTCCAGGTTTTAGTAGCATAAAATGTATGACTCAATCAATCAATGTACATGCACAAACAGATATTGAAACAACCTGAAATACAGCCTGCTGAGAAATATGATAATGATGGGCATGGTTTTGGTTTGCGTTTTTGGGCTTTGTATTAGGGTAAAACTAGGCCATCAAAATAAGGCTTTATGAAATACATGTTGTATTGTGTTAAATAAATCTCACTTGAAGTCCATAGGACCAAAAAATAGATGAATGCAACAACCATGTCTCGTTCACTAACAAATATAATCATGGAAAGGCAAGGAATTTTCTGGAAAGGCAAGAAACTCTGGAAAATATATGAATATGGCTTTACACTAAGCAGTGTGGTAATTTAACAATATTACAGTGTCTTTATGGGTCCACAGACTCAACACTTTACGTGCTGAATTAACACTCTGTGTTAATTTAATGTTTTTTTCTTACACTGAAGATTTTGCTGTGTAGCATTGTCCCATATGTATTATGTGCTGCCTTGCCAACTCATATGGTCATTGTTTGTCGTGACAACGGCCATAGGCAGCACAAACAGATCTAGGACCAGGCAATTCCTACTGTGCCCTGACTGATTTGATGTTTGTTTCCTGTGCCCTAAGCTAGCTTGTTCCCAGATCTATTTGTGCTGTATAGCCAGCTATTGCACCATTACAACACAAAAAGATCTGGGACCAGGCTAACTGTACGCTATGGCTGTAACCTAATATTCCCCCTTCTGACAGATAATAACATTGACTCTGATTGGTAATAAAATATATACATTCCTTTGTGGTTGAGTGTGTGTCTCTCAGCTTTGGCAGTGGCTTCACAGTGAAGACGTATCTGGCAGTGTCTTCCTGTGAGGTGGAGTTTATTACCAACTTCATGCAACACCACTTCCCCACATTTCCCCCAGCACGTTCCCAAAGCACATTCACACAGTTTATGATGTATGGCACCTGATTGATGATATATTGATTGACATGTGCCCTCCTGTCTCCTCCCAGGACCAACACTCTTTCATTGTGGAGTATCATGTTCCTGTGGCACCTGGAGGTATGGCAGACATCTTTGACCAGCTGGAGTCCAACAAGGCCACTTTTCAGATCAAGCACTTCTCTGTCAGCCAGACTACCCTGGATGAGGTGAGCGAGAGAGACAGGGAGAGGAAGGGAGATGGAGAAAGTGAGATATGGGGTGTGAGAAAAGAGAGACAGACAGAGATGGTGGGGGGAGTCTGGCAGAGACTTAAAAGGCCATTATGTCTTCACACTTCAAAAATCAAGGTGCAAAAATATGTTTTGAATCCTATTCAGTGATTGACAGAGGGTATGAACCTATTACTGATGCTGCATCCCAAAATGGCACCCTATTCCCTTTATAGGTCAAAAGTAGTGCACTAGGGAATAGGGTGCCATTTGGGGCATAACCCTACAGTATGTAAAGCAGTCTGAATAACAGGTCTTCATGAACTTTGCCATGGGAAAGGTTGGCATGGAGACAATCCCAATCCACAGCGAAGAAGGTTCCGAAGCACACAGCATAAGCCTCGAATCCATTGAAGCTTCAGATACATAGCTTTGGCGGCTATCTTGTTCACAATACAATGTGTCTGTCTGTCTGAGGACACCCACTGTGAAGGAAGAAGAGCAACATTCAATCTGGGCTGGAAATGAATAATTGGATCTGCATGTACGTTTAATAATGCAAACATTAAATGAATTATTCTTGTAATTAATTTACTTTATTTTAATTGTATAATTTTGCTTTGGTACTGTTATCAGTTTATCAAATCACTGTATCACATATACCTTATAAAGGATAACTTATGAAGTCACTTTGTGGCCACTTTGGACTGTTAAATTGAACCGGGTTGCTATATTGATGTTTCATCATGTAATGAGAATCATAGAGATGTTAACATGCTTCTATCATGTTTCTTCACTAATTGTCACGCCCTGACCTTAGAGATCCTTTTTATGTCTCTATTTTGGTTTGGTCAGGGCGTGAGTTGGGGTGGGCATTCTATGTTTTGTGTTTCTATGATTTTCTATTTCTATGTTTTCTTTTTCTTTGTGTTTGGCCGGGTGTGGTTCTCAGAGGCAGCTGTCTATCGTTGTCTCTGATTGAGAACCATACTTAGGTAGCCTTTTCCCACCTGTGTTTTGTGGGTAGTTGTTTTCAGTCTTTGTGTCTGTACCAGACAGGACTGTTTCGTTTCGTTCATTCTCTTTGTTATTTTGTTTAGTGTTCTGTTTTAAAAAATTAACATGAACACTTACCACGCTGCGCTTTGGTCCGATGATTCCTCATCTTCAGACGACGAACGTGACACTAATATGGGTTGAAGTCCAAAAAATGTAATGGCCATCCTTCCTCACCTGCAGGCTATAACCAATTAACAAAAGTACAATTACATATTTACAATTACAATCACATCTAAGAGCAAATAAATGGTATTGTCATGTTATTATCATTCCAAATCGAAGTACTGTGGTGGAGGCACTGCTCTTCAGCAACAGTTATAACCTTAGAGAAATCAGTATTCCCCATGTTTAACCATTCTCTGCATTCCAATGGTGAAACTCTTATATTTTGTTGATTCAATTATATTTATTTGGCCCATTGGTTAAGCAAAAAAATATCAGAAAAAATACTTGAAAATGTACTACCTACTATATGTGCAGAGATTGTCGTACTTAATGTTCTCAATATTTCTTCTTTTCTCCTTAACACTTCCTCTGAGGGCATATCTAAATATTTTATTGGCACCTCCAAATGCTTTAAAGCGGCAATCAGCAGTTGACAAATCGTTCTCCCCGCCACTGTTTCTCTAGAAAGCTGAGGTATGGGGCTGGAGAAATGTAACCACTCTCAAATTCATAGACATAGCTATGGGTGCAAGGGCTGACCATCCATAATATCAAAATTATCGTTTTAATCATGTTTTGAGGCTATACAGTGTTTGTTTACATGTATTGTTTACAAACATTGTAGTAAAACAAGCTTATATTTTTAGTTCTGATGGGGTATAACAGTTGAACTAAACTCATAAGGCGTTCATAAGTTATATTCTTCAAGAATCAATGGTTATATGTCATTAATTTATAAGTGCAACAATTTATATAGCTACTGTAGATTGCCCCAAAGCACAGTTCCACATAAACATGAACACACTGAACTTATTTTTGTACATTTAATAAAGCTATTTTTCAAAGAATTTGTTGCTGTGTGGTGTGCTCATTATATGATAGCAAGTGTTGCTTCCTTATTACAACAATGTGTCATAAAACATTACTTTGTCCATTAGGCTTATCTATTGCATTTCACCATGTGCATGCAAATTACCTTCCTCCATTCCATTATGATTAAAGATCGTTGCTAGCTACCCTCATTTTCATCATAATTCTAAGTATATTCAATGCATAATGAATGAGTATAACGTTGAGATGGTAGATACAGTATCTACTTGTTAAGGATTTTTTTGTTTATGGAAGAGGGGAAGAAATGTGCCATACACATAGTCAGGAAGGTACAGGAAGCAATTGATGAGGTATAGCAGTGGGCATTAATGTGGGGATTCAGGTTCTCTGTAGAGAAAACTCAAACAGTGTTCTTTACCAGGAAAGTGCGAGATGAGGTACACTTGAGGTTATATGGGAGAAACTTGGAGAGGGTGAGGCTTTCAGGTTCCTTGGGGTATATTTTGACACTAGACTGACCTGAGAGAGAGAATGGTGGGAAAGTGTAAGAAGGTGCTAAATGTGATGCGCTGTCTGACGGGGAAGGAGTGGGGGGCTGGGTGTTCCTCATTGAGGACCATGTATGTTACATTGATCCGGTCTGACAGGGAAGGAGTGGGGGGGCTGGTCGTTCCTCATTGAGGACCATGTATGTTANGAGGACCATGTATGTTACATTGATCCGGTCTGACAGGGAAGGAGTGGGGGGGCTGGTCGTTCCTCATTGAGGACCATGTATGTTACATTGATCCGATCTGTAATAGACTATGGCAGTATAGCGTATGGTTTGGCAGCCCGAACCTCATTGAACAGGCTAGATGTCACACAGGGGAAAGGACTCAGAATATGTAGTGGGGCGTTTCAGACCTCACTAGTGGCTGCACTACAGGTGGAGATGGGGGATATGCCATTGCAGAATAGGAGACAGCAGCTGCCAATTAATTATTGGGTCAACCTACATGGACATGGGGTGTCTCATCCTGTGAAAGGGATTTTAAAGGCATGCTGGGGACATGAGTGAGGACAGAACACAAGCTTTAGGTGGGTGGATAATACCTAGGCGAAAGAGATGGGACTGTTTGGAAGGGAGTTTAATCCAACGGGAGCTATTCCTGTGAATCCACCATGGCTACTCCCGCCTCCAGAAGTTGATCTAGAAGTGTTGGTGAGACTACAGAAAGACGTCTGGATACTGTGTATCAGGATTCTGTGGCCATTTACACAGATGGTTCAAAAGATCCAAGGACAGGACGTACTGGGTCAGCATTTGTAGTGAAGGAATGTGGGGTGGCAGTCAGGAAATGTATTACAGATCATCTGGCTGTATATACGGCGGAGCTGATTGCAATGGGTGGAGGAAGACAAACCAGACAGAGTGGTTATTTGCTCTTATTCATGTGCAGTGTTGATGAGTCTGCAGTCATTTAGCTCACGTAGCAGACAAGACCTGCTTTATGATGTGCTACAAACCCATGGCAGGATTAGACAGATGGGTATGCAGATAAGATTTACTTGGGTCCCAGCACATGTGGGGGTGGAGGGGAATGAGGCAGTTCATGTACTGGCTAAACAACACATAGTAGTGGGGATGTTGATGTTGTGGTTTCAATGAGCAAGTCAGAGGCAAAAGCCTGATATGGACACTAATGGTGCAGAGATGGCAGGAGCAGTGGAATAGAGATACTAAGAGTATATTTCAAGTACAGAGGAAAGTCGGGGACGGGAGGGTAGCAGGAAGGGACAGAAGAGAGGAGGCTATTTTCACAAGATTAAGGGTGGGACACAGCCGGTTGAAAAGCATCCAACAAGAAAGTGTGATTTTCGCCAGGAAACAGAGACCATGGACCATGCATTGATACAGTGTGGGCAGTAGAGAAAAAAAGAGAGGCTGAGAGTATGAGGGAGAAGGAGGTACAGGAAATTTGTTTAAAGATTATATTGAGTAGAACGTAGCCTTCTTTGGTGAGGTTTATCGGCGGTTGGCATCCAACGTTATGGTGCATTACTGCCACCTACTGTATTGGAGTATGGGCCAGAGACATTGAGAAACTAAATCCTACCAGTCCTACCATTGCTCCTAAAAAAGAAAACAACATATTTGAGAGGCTGAGAGTATGAGGGAGAAGGGGGTACAGGAAATTTGTTTAAAGAGTATATTGAGTAGAACGTCATTAGATATAGTCTCAAATATTTTATGTTTTTTAGGAGCAACGGGGCTGACAGCTAGGATTTAGTTTCTCAATGTCTCTGGCCCATTCTCCAATACAGTAGGTGGAGGTAATGCACCATAACTTTGGATGCCACCAAAGAAGAAGAAGGCTGCTTTCGATGGAGCTGAAAAGGGAGGGAGGGGATACGAGGCCCAGCTATGAGCGGCGACTAGCAGAGGTTTGAAAAGGTGTCTGCTTCATCAGCAGAAAAAAAGATGGTGGAAGCAGATGATGAAGTGGATTCTGAATACAATTGCGGGAGAATCAAGGAGAATTTGAGTATTGTCCAAAAGAATGGAAAACGGAGCAAAGTAGCGTACAGTGATAAGAATGACCCTTCGTACCAAGTAGGAGTATGGTTTGTTAATGAGGAACAGCTGAGCAGAGTAGCAATCTTGAAGAAACCATTTGAGTTATCCAAACTGGTGGTGAGAGTGCTGGGCAAAGTGAAGGCTGTGTGCTTCTGCGGATCAGAAGGAACGTGCGTTGTGTCTTAACCGATTTGATAAGTTTGAAGTGTCATGTGTGTCTCTTTGGAACAGGGCACACCTCAAGGGGGTTATATCTGGCATCTCATGGGAAGTAGATTTTGAAGAGTTGAAAAATATTCCTGGAGTGATTGAAGCACGTCGGATGAATCGTGTGGTGAATGGTGAAAAAGTGAAGTCTATCTGTTCTTTTGTTTTTTGAAATGGAGTCTCTCCCTACTCAAGTGCAGTTGGGGTATATAAACTACAGAGTTAGAGCATTTGTCCCAAGACCAACGCAGTGTGACCATTGTAAAGCTTTTGGTCATGTTTCAAGTGTTTGCACAAGGGAGAAGCCAAGATGTCCAAGTTGTGGAAAAGATCATATCATGTGTTATAAAAGTGATGAAAATGTGATATGTTGCAATTGTGGTGGGAACCATGAAGCCACAGCTTTCGAATGCCCCACAAGAGTGAAAGAGAATGAGGTGGCCAAAGTCAGGGTTGTCCAGAGCATTTCATATGCAGCAGCTGTTAAAAGGGTTTCAAATCAATTCAAATCACATACACATGGTTAGCAGATGTTATTGCGAGTGTAGCAACATGCTTGTGCTTCTAGTTCTGACAGTGCAGCAATATCTAGAAAGTAATATCTAACAATTCCACAACAAATACCTAATACACACAAATCTAAGTAAAGGAATGGAATAAAAATATATAAATGTAAATATATGGATGAGCAATGACAGAGCAGCATAGGCGAAGATGCAATAGATGGTATAGAATGCAGTATATACATATGAGATGAGTAATGCAAGATAACTGGCATTATTAAAGTGACTAATGTTCAATTTACTAAAGTGGCCAATGATTTCAAGTCTGTATGTAGGCAGCAGCCTCTCTGTGTTAGAGATGACTGTTTAACAGTCTGATGGCCTTGAGATCGAAGCTGTTTTTCAGTCTCTGTCCCAGCTTTGATGCGCCTGTACTGACCTCGCCTTCTGGATGTTAGTGGGGTGAACAGGCAATGGCTCGGGTGTTTACATTTTTTACATTTATTATTATTTCACCTTTATTTAACCAGGTAGGCTAGTTGAGAACAAGTCCTCATTTACAACTGCGATCTGGCCAAGATAAAGCAAAGCAGTGAGACAAAAACAACAACACAGAGTTACACATCGGATAAACAAACTTACAGTCAATAACACAATAGAAAAATCTGTATACAGTGTGTCCAAATGAAGTAAGGAGGTAAGGCAATAAATAGGCCAATAGTAGCGAAGTAATGACAATTTAGCAATTTACACTGGAGTGATATATGTGCAGATGAGGATGTGCAAGTAGGGATACTGGTGTGCAAAAGAGCAGAAAATCAAAAACAAATCTGGGGATGAGGTAGGTAGTTGGTTGGATGGGCTATTTACAGATGGGCTGTGTACAGCTGCAGCGATCGGTAAGCTGCTCTGACAGCTGACGCTTAAAGTTAGTGAGGGAGATATAAGTCTCCAACTTCAGTGATTTTTGCAATTCGTTCCATTCATTGACAGCAGAGAACTGGAAAAAAGGCGGCCAAATGAGGGGTTGGCTATGGGGATGACCAGTGAAATATACCTGCTGGAGCGCGTGCTACGGGTGGGTGTTGCTATGGTGACCAGTGAGCCGAGATAAGTTGGAGCTTTACCTAGCAAAGATAACCTGGAGCCAGTGGGTTTGGCGATGAATATGTAGCGAGGACCAGCCAACGAGATCATACAGGTTGCAGTGGTGGGTAGTATATGGGGCTTTGGTGACAAAAGGGATGGCACTGTGATAGCAAATTGGATGTGGTCTGAGTAGAGTGTTGGAGGCTATTTTGTAAATGACAGGCCTTGATGCGAAATAGGAAGCCGATTCTAGATGTAACTTTGGATTGGAGACACTTAATGTGAGTCTGGAAGGAGAGTTTACAGTCTAGACAGACACCTAGGTATTTGTAGTTGTTCACATATTCTAAATCAGAACCGTCCAGAGTAGTGATGCTAGTCGGGCGGGCGGGTGCCGGCAGTGAACGGTTGAAGAGCATGCATTTCGTTTTACTAGCATTTAAGAGCAGTAGGAGGCCACGGAAGGAGTGTTGTATGGTGTTGAAGCTCTTTTGGAGGTTTGTTAGCACAGTGTCCAAAGAAGGGCCAGATGTATACAGAATGGTGTCGTCCTCGTAGAGGTGGATCAAAGAATCACCCGCAGCAAGAGCGACATCATTGATATATACAGAGAAAAGAGTCAGCCCGAGAACTGAACCCTGTGGCACCCCTATAGAGACTGCCAGAGGTCCAGACAACAGGCCCTCTGATTTGACACACTGAACTTTATCTGAAAAGTAGTTAGTGAACCAGGCGAGGCAGTCCTTAGAGAAACCAAGGCTGTTGAGTCTGCCGATAAGAATACGGTGATTGACAGAGTTGAAAGCCTTGGCCAGGCCGATGAAGACGGCTGCACAGTACTGTCTTTTATCAATGGCGGTTATGATATCGTTTAGGACCTTGAGCGTGGCTGAGGTGCATCTGTGACCAGCTCGGAAACCAGATTGCACAGCGGAGAAGGTACGGTGGGATTCGAAATGGTCGGTGATCTCTTTGCTCACTTGGCTTTCGAAGACTTTAGAAAGGCAGGGCAGGATGGATATAGGTCTGTAACAGTTTGGGTCTAGAGTGTTTCCCCCTTTGAAGAGGGGGATGAACGAGGCTGCTTTCCAATCTTTAGGAATCTCAGATGATACGAAAAAGAGGTTGAACAAACTAGTAATAGGGGTTGCAACAATTGCGGCAGATCATTTTAGGAAGAGAGGGTCCAGATTGTCTAGCCCAGCTGATTTGTAGGGGTCCAGATTTTGCAGATGTCTGGATTTGGGTGAAGGAGAAGTTGGGGGGGGGCTTGGACCAGTTGCTGCGGGGGGTGCAGAGCTGTAGGCCGGGGTTGGGGTACCCAGGTGGAAAGCATGGCCAGCAGTTGAGAAATGCTTATTGAAATTCTTCATTATCGTGGATTTATCAGTGGTGACAGTGTTTCCTTGTCTCAGTGCAGTGGGCAGCTGGGAGGAGGTACTTTTATTCTCAATGGACTTTACAGTGTCCTTTTTGGAATTAATGCTGCAGGATGCAAATTTCTGTTTGAAAAAGCTAGCCTTTGCTTTCCTAACTGACTGTGTGTATTGGTTCCTGAAAAGTTGCATATCGTGGGGACTATTCGAAGCTAGTGCAGTACGCCACAGGGTGTTTTTGTGCTGGTCAAGGGCAATCAAGTCTGGAGTGAACCACGGGCTATATCTGTTCTTAGTTCTACATTTTTTGAAAGGGGCAGTGAGTTGGCAGTGTGAGAATTGGCAGTGTGCTACAGCAGTGAATAAAGCGAACTTAGGGAGGAGGCTTCTGATGTTAACATGCATGAACCCAAGGCTTTTACGGTTGCATAAGTCAACAAATGAGAGTGCCTGGGGACACACAGGGCCTGGGTTAGCCTCTACTTCACCAGAGGAACAGAGGAGGAGTAGGATAAGGGTACGGCTAAAGGCTGTATGAACTGGTCGTCTAGTGCTTTGGGAACAGAGAATAAAAGGAGCAGATTTCTGGGCATGGTAGAATAGTTTAAGGGCATAGTGTACAGACAAGGGTATGGTAGGGTGCGAGTACAGTGGGTGTAAACCTAGCCATTGAGTGACGATGAGAGAGGTTGCACCTCTGGAGGCGCCAGTTAAGCTAGATGCGGACTTCGCATGTGTGCGGGGTGGGACAAGGGGGCTATCTGAGGCATGTTGAGCAGGACTAGGGGCTCCGCAGTAAAATAAAACAATGAGAGCTGACCTAAAGAACAGTATACAAGGCATATTGACATTAGAGAAAGGCATAAATCAATCACAGGTGTTGATTGGGAGAGCTAAGACAACAACGGGTGAGACAACAACGGGTAAACAGCTAAGACAACAATGGGTAAATGGCGATGAATGGGCAAAGAGGGTCAGTTAGCAACACACAGGGCCTGAGTTCGAGGCTGGGGCCGACAGATAAACAAAATGAAGTACCGTGTTAATGAACAGTCCAGCAGGCATCAGCTGTGTAACTGAGTGATCATAGGGTCCAATGAGCAGCAATAGATGAAACAGGGAGCCGTTTGGTAGTCGATTACTACGCTAGGCGAGCGGGAGACACAGTGTTCAGGAAGTTAGCGGGCCGGGGCTAGCAGATGGATCATCACCAACATCCATGACGCAAAGGCACGTTGAGAGCACATTGGCCGAAAAAAAGCAGTCCGATATGCTCAGGGCTGATATCGCGCTGTGCAGACTGGCAGGTATTATCCGGGCTAAAGCGGCTGGAGTCCGAGCTAAAGGTAAAGACCGCTAGCAGTGGCTAACAATGACTAAATAGCTAGTAGCTAATTAGCTGGCTAGCTTCTGATGGATGTTCCAGTTATAAGGTCTCAAAAATAGCAGATCCGTACCACATTGGGTGAGGCGGGTTGCAGGAAGGTATATTTAATTTAAAAAAAGAGATTGAAATATCATGAAATGTATACAACCCCCCCCCCCCCCTCCCCCCAGAAAAATACAATATTTACATGGGACCAGAACAAACACGTCTTACTGCTGCGCTATCTTGCAATTAAGAAGGTGGACTTCGTGGCCTTTATAGCTATGGGGATAAAGTGCACTGCCAAGGTGGAGAGAAGTACCAGGAAGATAGAAATCATTGTGGATGCGGCGGAGAGGTTCCTGGGGCTGAAAGATTTCTCGGGGAAGGAGTTGTCACAAGCCGTACCACCCCCTCAGGCCCTACAGCCTGAGAAGGGAGACATGGAGATTTGAAAGAAGGAAGAACTGGGATTTTTGTTTTGTCAATGTACTATTTTTATTTGGGTAGATTAAGATAGTTTCCCTATTACGTATGGATTTTCTTTTTTACCTTGTTTTGGTTTCAACCGGTCCATTTGGTGGCAGCAATACACCCTTCTCGGCTGTGAAACCCACAGAAGAAGAAAAAGAGGGCGGGAGGGAGGTATACGCAGTTACATCACGGGCAGGCCCTTGTCCCTGACGCTTTGGCGGGAGAAGCAAAAAACTAGGAAGTGAAGCTACCGCAGCAAAACTCAGCTGTAGCGTTATTTAAAGATATCAACGTGTACGAATTTAGCTTCGAAATAGTGGAAAACGTAACTACATTTCGTTAAATGGATCCTGATCTTTGCACCGACGAAGGCTGGACGAAAACGAAGGAGGCTGTCGCGCATTTTCGAAAACTTCTGCTGTGCTCAAAATGGTAAACACGCTACATTTAGCTGGACTTATTTGTTATGAAACTGGGCATGCTTGGCTGCTTGTTAGGTAACTAGTTGATGTCATTGATAATAATAGCGAGATTTAACTTACATGGTTATGGTCATGTCTTTGATACACTTTGTCATTACAGTTCAAAACTGATGAACGAACCTGTGTGCCTCGGAGTTTGTGAACATATGCTTTGCAGGTGAGTGGATGCTGTCCCTCTTGGAGTGGTTAACTTGGTAACGTAAACTCACGTAAACTCGTACATCGCCTTGGTCTGTAATATTGCCCTTATTTTAGCGCCCCAAAAACGTAATACTTCCAGATCAACTGTAATGTCAATACCATTGTAAAGCACKATTTCTCCCCTTTCCAACAAAATCAATTACATGACCTAAACACTGCCCGTTTCTGCATAATTCAAGCAGGCAATGAGCCCCGTCTGGTCTTTTTAAAAATGGCGGGTGGGGAAGCGAAACTAATGCGTGATGGTGAGAAGGACAGATGTCATGTGGGAACATTGCTTTTTTCACTCGATCTGTCCAACTTATCACCTTATCGCCTCTAAAATGTAAATAAAACACTATAAAGAGTTTATATAATGTGTCATTACATACCTATTTGAAGGTTAGTGTCGAATTTGAATCAGGTTTTTAGGGTGGTGCTAAAGTGATCTTAGAAGTAAACAGCCACTTTGAGAATGATGATCGCATGCAATGATGACGAAAAAAATGACTAGTTATCCCCCCTTAACCCCGTCACTGTCCATTTCTTGTTTTTAAACTATGAGAGAAGTGCTACACCTGGTGGAGGGAGATTGTAAGACAGCAATAGTTGCTTTATGCGTGCTGTACGTTATATCATGACACGTCAAGATGTAACGGAGGGTCAGTTTTTTCAACTTTTCTCCAATACTATGGAGCCAGTACCATGTCGATCAACGCTTGAATAGAAACCTAGTTCACACCCCCGATTTTGAAGTCAACACAGTCGCTACAGTCCCATTAGTTTTCTTTGTAGCCTCGTTTGAATGTCGTGGTTACGCACATTTGTACGGAATGGGGTGAGTTTACGTTAGAAGCAGATTGTTGTACTTTACTTGGCTTGTTCTTTTACCATCCTGAGGTTATCAATGACTTGTGATTCTTTGTACTAACTACTAGGTCGTGTGCTGGTCCTCAAGCTGGAGTGGGATGTGTGGTGTGTCACAGTCCTGCCTGGGTGAAAGACATTCGGATCAACAGACAACTCAGCAATATCACAGAACTCTATGGCAACCTAGACTCACTGCTCAATCCCACTGGCTCAGATTACTCCGGTATGTTATTATTAGACAATAATAACAACTTTATTGTCCATTGGTTAGAACGGAAATGTTTCTACTGCTTTTCCCAACACCTCCAGATTATTATAATATTATAACGACTGTGCCTGTCACTGACCATGGTAATTAGGATACGTACACACCGATAGTGTTTGCTGGCCGAGAGTACTTATAACCTCTGAACAGAGTGCAGGCTGTAATTTGTGAAAGAGTGCTGACCAATTTCATCGAATCGGGTGAAAATGTTGGCAGTCATACGTCTACAGCGGGTGGTTCTTAAAACACAGCAGACAAACGCTAGATCCACATTCGGTGCGATGTGCACAAGCCTTAAGATAAAGGATTTACAGACAGCACTGAACTCTTCCACAACCTAGATTCACTGTTTATTCCCCCGAGGACAGGAAACGTCTGTGACTGTTTACTCAACATGATAGTTATGACTGCTTTAACTTTGTTTCCCCTGTAGGTAGGTACAACTTTTAGGATATTAATGATAGTATTCCTTGAAGAAGACGAGTAGGCGGCATGTAGCCTAGTGGTTAGAGCGTTGGACTTGTAACCGAAAGGTTGCAAGATCGAATTCCCGAGCTGACAAGGTAAAAATCTGTTGTTCTGCCCCTGAACCAGGCAGTTAACTCACTGTTCCTAGGCCGCCATTGAAAATAAGAATTTGTTCTTAACTGACTTAGCTAGGTAAATAAAAGTAAAATAAATAAATAGGTGGCCAGTATGGTGCAATACACTTTAGTGAACTATTAACAAAATATACAGTATTTACAAAATAATACATACAGGAGCAGTCAGAATTGTACGTCAGGATGCACAACTGCAACGAGTTGTTCAACCTGATGTACAATTCTGACTGCTCCCATATGTATTCCTTTGTAAATATATTCCTTTTTATTACCTGCCATTTAGGGGCCTACCTTTCCACTGCCCTCATCTCACCTGTGATATTATTCCTTAACAAAGGTAGGCCTATATCCCTTAGCATTAAGCACAAATGGAAGTATTACCATGTATTCCCTCTGATTTATTTTTCTCCCTCCCATCATAATCCCTGTTAATGACAGTAATAATGCAATGCCGTTATGTATGGTGGTGTTTAGCTTGTATACTTGAGCTCTGACAAACGGGTGATGTTCATGTTGCCGCAGTGGTAGAGGAACACTGACTGGCAGCTACATGCCCCTCTGGGTCACCAAATTAGATACTAGCTAGCTTGCTAGGCAGAACAGGCTGGGTGTGTGACAAGCAAGGTCGCGTGAATGAATGCAGCGCAGACAACCAAACACAACCACAGGTGAATCTAGTGGAATACAAATTGTGCCGTGACAAGGAAAGAAAAAATTATAGTGCTACCTTACCGCTTGCTTTCACATATGCCATTATAGTCTTTGTTCTTAGCTTAGGTGAGACGTTTTGATGTGTGGTTTCAGTTTGTGTGTCCTACCAGTATTTTTCTCTTTCCTGTACTATTTTCAGATGCCCTTCCCATTACACCACCAGCACAGTCAGATAAATCTGTCTTAAAGCACAAGAAGAACTTCAAGATCTGGTTTAGTCCCCGCAGCCGCAAGGTGCGCTGCCGGGTAGAGAAGCCTGCGGCGGTGCCTCTACCGGAGGTTGGGAGTGGGACTGTGAAAGCTGCTCCAAGACCTCCCGAGACACTACCTGAGTCCAAAGGCAAAGACCTGTCTGTCTTCAACTTCAACTCCTCCTCCCAAGACTCTGGCTCCTCCTCTCCTCAAAGGGCGACTAACTATGAAAAGAAAAAAGCGACTAAGAAGACGAGAAATGGTGGTGGTGGTGTCAGGAAGCCTGCAGCTGGGGGTGGGCAGAAACCAACCACGCATAAAGAAACCAAGCAGAATATCAAGACACAGAGGCTGGAGGCAATCAACCAGCAGTGGGGCTTTGGCGGAGCGAGAGAAGGAGATGTCAGAGAGGAAGAAGAGCAGGTCACTGCAGAGGAAGGAGAGCACAGGTCTAGTAAAAGAGTTTCCTTCCAAAGCCCAGACACCCTGCCTGCCACTGTGGAGCCTCAGAAGGAGGATCTCCCTCAGGGGAACACCATAATCCTCAGCCCCAGCAGAAGCATCCTGAAGGTGGTTCAGCCAGGAGAGAACGTCCCGCTCTCTGAGAACCAGGACGGTCCAAGCACACACACCACCCCTTCTCAGCTGGATAAGATATCTGCAAAGCAGCACTCCAAACCAAATGAAGAAATGACTACAAAGCCTGACCTGCCCTCCCCTCCTAAGCGCACTCCCAAAATATTCTTTGTGGAAGAGAAAAACATCTCAGAGTGTACCCCACAGAAACCCAAGGCATCTCCTGGCCAGGGTAGACGTCCGGCAGTGGACAGGGTCGCACTCCCAGCCATGCATACCTCGCCCTCCCCCGCTGCCAGCCCCAGACAGGGTCGATCCTCCACCATCACCAAGATATCCAGAGAAGGAGCGCAGCAGTGTGGCAGTAGCCCGTGTTCCCCAGCCCCCCTGGGGAAGAGATCCCCGGGCAGGCTGTCACAGAACAGCCCAGCTGTGGTGAAGAGAAACCACAAGGGAGAGACACCCCTACACCTGGCAGCAATAAAGGTGAGATTAACATGACTTGGGTCACAGGCTCAGGGTCAGTTGTTGGAGACATGTCAACATGTAGCAGCTGATCCCAGACTTGCTGCTATTATCAATCATTCACAGCGTTGGGACATTGATTACCTCGGGAGGATCCAGGCAGGGATTACAGCGGTGTTTACAGGGCTTATGTTAAGCTCCCTGCTTTTCTCCCAGGGCTGGGAAGGGAATGGAATGCTTGTCTGATCAGTAAAGAGTAGTGCTATGGGCCATGAGAGAACCACACCGCACAACCAGGTAGATTTAGAAATTCCGATTTAAGCTAGATTCACAACAAGGCACCCAGAGAACCTTAAACTACAAGAGTACATAACCTGGGGGGACTATCTCTTTGATCGTATTACTGTCTGCTTCCCAAATGGCACCCTATACCTATGTAAAAGTACAGCACTATATAGGGCTTAGGTTGCCATTTGGGACACACACTGGTTGTGTGAAGTGCATGTTCTCATGTCTCTAGTAACTGACTCTGTACCTGTGAACCTGATTGATGATCGCTACAGGCCCCATGATGCCTGTGTAGGATTAGATGCTGTGTTTGGAGTACATGTTGACATGTCTCTAACACCTGACCCTAGACATGTGGCCTGATGCATCTTTGTCAACCTCACAGAGTAATTGATTGATAATAGCAGCTGGTCTAAGATGATTTTGGATCAGCCAATGTGTTTGAATGGCATGTTCATATCTTTAACAACTGAACTGAACACTAATCCTGTGGCCTGTCTCCTCTCTCTGTCACCTCTGCAGGGTGATGTGGAGACAGTGAAGGAGCTCCTAGACCAAGGTGCTGACCCCAACCTGAAAGACAATGCTGGATGGACACCGCTGGTGAGTGAAGCCTCGTCTCCTCAGTCTCTCCTTGTCTCGACAGCAAATACATCCAATCATATACATCAGGGGACAGATAGGAATGCAGGGCATGGGTGTCAAACTCATTTTGTCCTGGGGGCTGCATTCGGTCCGGAAGGACTCATTGAAAATTGGTTGTATTTCCTTGCCATCAAAATTTGATTTTGACATTTCTGATGCTCCCTGACTGTCTAGCTTTCATTTCGGTGATTATTAGCGGGCTGGACACAAACTTTATGAACGTTGGTCCATTGTCATTTCTACACAGTTTTAATTTGGTTTTAGTCATTTTAAAGTATATTGTGTTCGTTCCTCCCCAACACTTTGTGTACAAATTTTTACTCAAACCACCCTCGGCTGGATTGGACCCCCTCACACGGGCTTCATGTTTGACACCCCTGATCTACATGTTGGTATAGCATGCAAGTCTTTAACTTTGCCCTGCCGGATAGAAGAGCTGTTATACGTATGCATACAGTATTACAAATCTGTGACTTTTGGCCTTTTTAAAGGGATACTTAGAAATGTAGGCAAATTGCCCAATTATCTACTTTTCCAGAGTCCGATCAACTTGTGGAAACCATTTTTATGTTTCTGTGTTCAATTTGAAGGAAGTTCGAGGTAGTTTTGTGAACCAATGCTAACTAGCGTTAGCATAGTGATGAAGTCTATGGGTATCTTATTGCGCTAGTTAGCAACTTCCTTCAAACTGCACGCAGAGACACAAAAATGGTATCCACGAGTTCCACTGACTCAAAATTCCGAAGTATCCCTTTAACAGCCTCATTGAATATTCAAATGAAATGCACCTTTTTGTAATGTCATCAGTGCTACTATGTATTACATAGTAATAGAAGACCGTATGCAGAGGAAGTTACTGTATAATGTATGTAATAACGGTGCTCCTGTGTTGCAGCACGAGGCATGTAACCTGGGTCACCAGGGTGTAGTGGAGGTGTTGGTGGAGAGGGGAGGCGTGCTGTTGAACACACCAGGCTACAAGAACGATTCTCCTCTACACGACGCTGTCAGGAACGGACATACTGGCATCGCCATGCTACTGCTGCAGCACGGGGCTTCACAGAGCGTCTTGTGAGTATGAATGAATTTATGTATTATTTTTTTAGCCACTCTTGTGGCTCATCCCACATAGCATTATACACATTAATATGGTAGAGCATATTGTGAGTATGGCAGAATGCACACAGTTATCCGCAGTGAAACCCTTAGTCACATATGTGACTGGTTACAGGATCTGAGGCATTTGTCGCCTCAGATGCCATTGCCCCAACTGTAGACCAGGTGTTTTTAGAGCTGCAATCTGTTTTTGTTGCCTTACAAAAATGGTTAGTTTCAAACTTGTACTTAATGTCAGGAAGACTAAATGTATGTTCTCTAAAATAGAGATGGTCTACATATTAATTGATTGATATTCCCAACAATGAGGTTCCCGCCTATAAATATCTGGGCTTTTGGATTGTCGATAAAAAAAAACATACTGGTGAGCTATAGTATGTAGTACTTTAGTTAAAAAACTAAGATTTAAAGTGGACTTCTCTTTTAGAAATAGATCTTGCCTCTCCCTGAACAGCAGGAAGCAGATTGTACAGTCAACTTTCCTGCTAGTTCTAGACTATGGTGACACCATTTATCAGAATGCAGCAGCTAATACTTTTAAACCTTTTGATGCCGTCTGTCATAGCACCCTTCGCTTTACCACAGGTGACTGTTTTAATACGCATCACTGCATCCTGCATCAAAAGGTTGGCTGGTCCTCATTAAAGTCCAGTAGATCACTTCACTATTCTCTTTTTGTTTACTAAGCTCTACTATAAGAGCTTCCGACTTCGTTGTTGAATTATAAAAACATGATTTACCAAACCCATTCACAGGGTTGGTTAACTCTTGATGTTCCTCAGGTCTCCACTGAATTAGGTAATTCCGCTTTTAGTTTTAATGCACCTCACTGCTGGAACAATTTGCAGAACTCCTTACAATTGGATGTTCAGTTGCTGCTTGGGAAGTTTATGGTGTTGATTGAGGACCTAGTTGCTGAGGAATGTAACTGTTTTTCTTAAATTGGATGTTTTGTATTGATTCCTGTTTTGTTTTACATTCTATTGGTTGTTGTATTGCTGAGATCAGGGCACCCTTGGGAATGAGACCCTGGTCTCAATGGGGTTTCCCTGAATAAATACATTTTTGGATGTTATTAATTTAAGATAATAATAATTTCTTTTTGTAGAAGTGCCTTCTTGAACATGGGAACTTTTATGTGCCTTAATTACAAACTTGTGTGTGATCTGTAAATATGAATAAACATTTTAAATTAGTTGAGTTGAGCCAAGGAGAAAGTTGAGCCAAGGAGAAAGCACTGAGCTATACAGGGAGAAGACAGGATCCTTCACTAGACATGATTGGTTGAGATAATGGAGTGGTTGGACATGCCTAGAGATTAGTCCTGATTGGGCTGCATGTCACAGGCTTCTGTCTATACCAAAATGGGCTCTTCCCTGGTCAGTATATAGATCATCTTTGCTACTGCAGATTTATGAAAAGATATAGCTAAGGACAACTGCAAAAGGGTTGCTACAGCTCTCAAACTTTCCTGCCCTGAATTTTGCTGGGTTTAAGTAGAGAGATGACTTTCTGGAGGACATTGCCATACTGACTCACATGCATTTACATGTGTGGGTGAGGCTTAAGAGGGAATGATGTGTAAACAAAGAAGTGTTCTCTAGGAAGTGTGAATCTTTCAAAGGGCATTTTCTCCTACTTGTCTTATACTTGTTATCCCACTTAAATCAACTTTTAAAGCAGCATAACTCTCTCGTGTTTCCTCCAACTACAGTGTACGAGATACCATTTTGAAGCTCTTGAGTCTTTACTTTTTTTTAAATGTAAAAATAAGCAAATCTCATACATTTGACAAGCCTCAACAGAGATCTGAACACATGATTATTTATGATAGTCTTTATTTGGATCCCCATTATCTGACACCATAGCGAGTGAAAACCAAACCTTAGTCACTTATCCATCTTACATAGTCTGGTCTTCCATAGTTGTCTCTAGTTTTCACCATACTCTACGCACTCTGCTTGGCAAAAATTACACTTAATCCTGTGGATAGCAGAAGTGGCCCATATTGTAACCACAGATATAAGATCAATGTATTCAACGTGACAGCACCAGACTGTTGGCATACCAGACTTTTGGCCTCCCTCACCAGTAGGGTTGCACATTTTGGGGAATATTCAGAGGTGGGAATATATGCAAATTAATATTAATACCATTTAAATGTAGATGTTTTTTCCATTAGATATATTTACCATATATGGAGACAGAAACATAAACCTTTTACCTTATCATAAGTAGACATAATTGCGAATGATTAAATCCTTCCAATAGAAAAAAAAAAAATGTAGTTACGAATTGAACTTTAATTAAATGAGTTGACTCTTCACATGGGATGATTTCACTGAACAACAAAAGAAAGGGAATATTGAATGATCCCCAATGATCCATCGCATCTCCTAAAAACGTTTTCAACATGCATCTGTAAAATGATAGTCTAGAAACTAAAGCTTTGGTTGTCTTCCTCTCAGGCTTCCATGTCTTCTCCCTGGACCTCCTCAATGTCTACCTCTTGAACATCAGATTCTGAGACCTCCTCTTCACTGTCACTTTCCAACCTTGTTGAGGATGGCTTGACGTCAGGCTCAAATTTGCCCGGAGGGCCACCAATTTTTCAACCCTTGTATTGGTCAGCCTGTTGTGTGTGCTTTGGTGTGTGTGTTCCCAAACAAGGACCAGTTGCGCTCTGAAGCGGCTGATGTTGGTGGGATTTGGAGGATGATGGAAGCAACAGGGGAAAGAGCCTCAGATCCACAAAGTCGCTTCCACCAGGTGGCTGATGAGATGTGTTGGCACGACTGCCATATTGTATCTCCATCCCAAAACCCTTGCTTCCTTGCTTGGAAGTGTACTTTGCCTGACTGCTAAGAACCTTGCCCTCATCCAGGCCAAGGTGGCGAGATACCGTAGTGATGACACCATAGGCCTTGTTGTTCTCTGCACCATACAGGATGCTCTTGCCAGCATACTTGGAGTCCAACATGTACGCTGTGGCATGTATGGGCTTCAGGCAGAAGTCTTCACGCTTTTTGATGTATTTCAGAACTGCAGTTTCCTCTGCTTGGAGCAACAGTGAAGTGGGCAGGGCAGTACGGAGTCTGAACATCAGACAGGGTGGCATTGTCTCCCTCAATCCGTGCAATGGCTACTGCTATAGGTTTGAGGAGTTTCAGGCTGCTTACCACTCTCTCCCAAAATACATCATCCCGGAGGATCCACTTGATGGGGCTGTCCATTTTGGCAGACTGTGATATGGCCATTTCTTGGAGAGACTCCTTCCCCTCCAGGAGACTGTCAAACATGATGACAACACCACCCCAATGGGTGTTGCTGGGCAGCTCCAATGTGGTGCTCTTATTCTTCTCACTTTGCTTGGTGAGGTGGATTGCTGCTATAACTTGACGACCCTTCACATACCTAACCATTTCCTTGTCTCTCTTGTGGAGTGTATCCATTGTTTTCAGTGCCATGATGTCATTGAGGAGCAGATTCAATGCATGAGCAGCACAGCCAATGGGTGTGATGTGAGGGTGGGACTCCTCGACTTTAGACCAAGCAGCCTTCTTGTCCGCAGCATTGTCTGTCACCAGTGCAAATGCCTTCTGTGGTCCAAGGTCATTGACTGTTTTCAGCTCATCTGCAATGTAGAGACTGGTGTGTCTGTTGTCCCTTGTGTCTGTGCTCTTGTAGAATACTGGTTGAGGGGTGGAGATGATGTAGTTAATTATTCCTTGCCCACGAACATTCGACCATCCATCAGAGATGATTGCAATACAGTCTGCGTTCTCTATGATTTGCTTCACCTTCACTTGAACTCTGTTGAACTCTGCATCCAGCAAATTAGTAGATAAAGCATGTCTTGTTGGAGGGGTGTATGCTGGGTGAAGAACATTCAGAAATCTCTTCTAATACACATTGCCTGTGAGCATCAGAGGTGAACCAGTTGCATACATTCATCAGCATTTCTCTGTCAGAGGTTGCTTGTTGTGAGCGCTGAGGGAACTTTATGCTCTTGTTTTTTGCACATTATTTGCAAATGTACACAGCTTTTCCTTCTACATTAGCTGCAGTGAAATCTTTCCAAACATCAGATGGCATGTTCCTGCTAAGATTAGGGGGGGAAAAGTAAAATAAAACAAATACAATTCCATGAATAGATAAATGGTTAAGCAGTTAGATTAAACAACTCCTTTTTAAGATACATGTTTTAAAATGAAACATGTATGGAAACAGGTGAATTAACACTCATCAGGTTGCAGGCTCAAGCAAGCTAAAACCCACATGGTAGCAAAAACTAACTAGCAGAGATTGTTAAAAGTTCGAAATGATTTAAACATACTTTGTTGTAGGCTACTATTTACTAGTTAACAAAAAAATTCTGTATGTCATATAAAATATATTCACCCCACCCGGTATTGTAATAAAAACTTACCAGAAAGCATGTACTCCTTTTGCTCAGTCCATGTAGTAGTGTGGGCTCCATAGCATTTCATTAGTGTGCAAGTTCTTGAGAATCAGCTGTACATGTGATGGAAGAATGCACTGTGCATGCAGAGGGTTGCAATTCCATTGAATTGGGGATAGTTTAGCCTAAATATGCCGCAATACCCAGAATTGCCTTATGTGTATCCCACAAAAAAAGGTTCACTGTTATAAGCTAACCTTTTTGATGAATTTAAGCAAAATTCTCAAAATTCCAGGGCTTAACTTCCCATGGAAAATGTTCCAGAAAGTTTCTGACCCTTTGCAACTCTACTCACCAGTCACAAATACCATGAGTTCATTTTGCATGATGTGCGGTAGCGGACAGCCGGAGTCACAATTCTAGTTGGACAGCTGGACACTGATTGGTTGTTTGATGGTCAAGTGGTTTGACCTCATGTGGCAGGTTGGCTCAGAATACATCAGCCAAAGGGGTGGGAAGGAGCTGGTGCCTGTGTGTGTGTGAGGACGCTCGCATGTTATTTGATGCTGATAAGGTGGCGGTCGTTAACTGAGCGCTGAAGGAACAATTACCTATATATTCTCCCCTTCTATCTTCTCTCTTTCTCCTTCCATTTCTTTTTTCCCCCTCTCTTTTCTCTCTCACCTTCCCTTCTCTCTTCCCCACTGCTCATCATGTTGATGTGCTGTAGTGGGTGGCGCCCGGGGCCTTGGCGACGGAGGTTAGCAACAGCAGATTTACTCAAGTTTACCCTGCCTGCCTGCTAGTCGTCTGCAAGGCAAAAGAGACAATCTGTCATGATGCCACAAGACAAGTGCAACCCTTCCCTATCACACACTATCAATACATTTAGTCTACACACACACACACACAGGGATGATCACACGCTGCCTCAGTCTTGTATAACTAATCTTTTGGGGACAGACACACAATTCAGTCACACAAAATCCTATTTTCCCTAACCATTGCCCTAACCCTAAAACTAACCCTAAACCTAATTCTACCCTAAATCTGTAGAAATAGAATTTGACCTTGTGGGGACTAACAAAATGTCCCCAGTTGGTCCAATTTTTGTTAATTTACTATTCTTGTGGGGACTTCTGGTCTCCACAAGTATAGTTAAACATGTCCACAACAAGCACAAACACAAAGACACACCCTGGTCCTCTAAGTCTGAAATAATTTGGATTGATTGGTACACAGAGCTGCACTTTTTATCTCAATATCAAATATTTTCTGTGTGACAATTAAGTATCTTACTGTCATAGTTTTCAACAAAAATTTTCAAAAATTTTCAAAAATAGCTTCTTAGCAAAGAGCAATTTCTCAAGCAAGAATTTTGTTAGGACTGTCTGAGTGGGGAGGGGAAAACTAGCTGTTATTGGCAGAGGTTTGGGAACTCTTTCTTATTGGTCTAAATAATTTACCACCTGGTGATGTCACCACTCAACTCAAACCAACTCACAGGCAGAAATGTCAGGCAGTTATTTCAAACTGCTATTACACTAAAATGGTATTATCCTAATACTTCACAATTTCACAGTATTATTCCAACCTCATAGTGTAGACAGGCAGACATGCATACAGTTGAAGTCGGAAGTTTACATACACTTAGGTTGGAGTCATTAAAACTCGTTTTTCAACCACTCCACAAATTTCTTGTTAACAAATTATAGTTTTGGCAAGTCGGTTTGAACATCTACTTTGTGCATGACACAAGTCATTTTTCCAACAATTGTTTACAAACAGATTATTTCACAAATAATTCACTGTATCACAATTCCAGTGGGTCAGAAGTTTACATACACTAGGTTGACTGTGCCTTTAAACAGCTTGGAAAATTGCAGAAAATGATATCATGGCTTTAGAAGCTTCTGATAGGCTAATTGACATCATTTGAGTCAATTGAAGGTGTACCTGTGGATGTATTTCAAGGCCTACCTTCAAACTCAGTGCCTCTGCTTGACATCATGGGGAAATCAGCCAAGACCTCAGAAAAAAATTTGTAGACCTCCACAATTCTGGTTCATCCTTGGGAGCTATATTCAAACGCCTGAAGGTACCATGTTCATCTGTACAAACAATAGTATGCAAGTATAAAAACCATTGGACCACGCAGATGTAATACCGCTCAGGCAGTAGATGTGTTCAGAACAACAGCAAAGAACCTTGTGAAGATGCTGGAGGAAACAGGTACAAAAGTATCTATATCCACAGTAAAACAAATCTTATATCGACATAACCTGAAAGGCCGCTCAGCAAGGAAGAAGCCACTGCTCCAAAACTGCCATTAAAAAAGCCAGACTACGGTTTGCATCTGCACATGGGGACAAAGATTGTGCTTTTTGGAGAAATGTCTTCTCGTCTGATGACACAAAAATAGAACTGTTTGGCCATAATGATCATCGTTATGTTTGGAGGAAGAGTGGGGAGGCTTGGAAGCCGAAGAACACCATCCCAACCGTGAAGCATGGGGGTGGCAGCATCATGTTGTGGGGGTGCTTTGCTGCAGGAGGAACTGGTGTTCTTCACAAAATAGATGGCATCATGAGGCAGGGAAATTATGTGGATATATTGAAGTAGCATCTCAAGACATCAGTCAGGAAGTTAATGCTTGGTTGCAAATGGGTCTTCCAAATGGACAATGACCCCAAGCATACTTCCAAAGTTGTGAGTGGAGTGGCCATCACAAAGCCCTGACCTCAATCCCATAGAAAACTTGTGGGCAGAACTGAAAAAGCATTTGCGAGCAAGGAGGCCTATAAACCTGACTCAGTTACACCAGCTCTGTCAGGAGGAATGGGCCAAAATTCACCCAACTCATTGTGGGACGCTTGTGGAAGTCTACCCGAAATGTTTGCCCCAAGTTAAAAAATATAAAGGCAATGCTACCAAGTACTAATTGAATGTATGTAAACTTCTGACCCACTGGGAATTGGATGAAATAAAAGCTGAAATTAATCATTCTCTACTATTATTCTGACATTTCACATTCTTAAAATGAAGTGGTGATCCTAACTGACGTAAAGCAGGACATTTTTACTAGGATTAAATGTCAGGAGTTGTGAAACTGAGTTTAAATGTATTTGGCTAAGGTGTATGTAAACTTCTGACTTCATGCATACATACATACATGCAGTGGCAAGAAAAAGTATTTGAACCCTTTGGAAATATTTCTGCATAAATTGGTCATCAAATTTGATCTGATCTTCATCTAGGTCACTACAATAGACAAACACATTCTGCTTAAACTAATAAAACACAAACAATTATATGTTTTCATGTCTTTATTGAACACACCTTGTAAACATTCACAGTGCAGGGTGGGAAAAGTATGTAAGTCCTTGGATTTAATAACTGGTTGACCCTCCTTTTGGCAACAATAACCTCAACCAAATGTTTTCTGTAGTTGCGAATCAGACCTGCACAACGGTCAGGAGGAGTTTTGTACCATTCCTCTTTACAAAACTGTTTCAGTTCAGCAATATTCTCTTGATGTCTGGTGTGAACTGCTCTCTTGAGGTCATGCCGCAGCATCTCAATCGGGTTGAGGTCAGGACTCTGACTGGGCCACTCCAGAAGGCGTATTTTCTTCTGTGTTTTGGGTCATTGACCTTCAATTGGTGGACAGATAGCCTAACATTCTCCTGCAAAATGTCTTGATAAACTTGGGAAATCATTCTTCTGTTTACGATAGCAAGCTGTCCAGGCCCTGAGGCAGCAAAGCAGCCCCAATGATGCTCCCTCCACCATACTTTACAGTTGGGATGAGGTTTTGATGTTTGTGTGCTTTGCCTTTTTTTTCTCCACACATAGTGTTGTGTGTTCCTTCCAAACAACTCAACTGTAGTTTCATCTGTCCACAGAATATTTTGCTAGTAGCGCTGTGTACGCACTGTACGTACGTACATACATACATACATAAACTCAGCAAAAAAAAAGAATCGTCCTCTCACTGTCAACTGCTTTTATTTTTAGCAAACTTAACATTTGTATGAACATAACAAGATTCAACAACTGAGACATAAACTGAATAAGTTCCACAGACATGTGACTAACAGAAATTTTATAATTTGTTCCTGAACAAAGGGGGGGGGTCAAAATCAAAAGTAACAGTTGGTATCTGGTGTGGCCACCAGCTGCATTAAGTACTGCGGTGCATCTCCTCCTCATGGACTGCACCAAATTTGCCAGTTCTTGCAGTGAGATGTTACCCCACTCTTCCACCAAGGCACCTGCAAGTTCCCGGACATTTCTGGGGGGAATGGCCCTAGCCCTCAACCTCCGATCCAACAGGTCCCAGACGTGCTCAGTGTGATTGAGATCCGGGCTCTTTGCTGGCCATGGCAGAACACTGACATTCCTGTCTTGCAGGAAATCACGCACAGATTGAGCAGTATGGCTGTTGGCATTGTCATGCTGGAGGGTCTTGTCAGGATGAGCCTTGTCAGTCTTGTCAGGATGAGGAGGATGTCTTCCCTGTAACGCACAGAGTTGAGATTGTCTGCAATGACAACAAGCTCAGTCCGATGATGCTGTGACACCACCCCAGACCATGACGGACCCTCCACCTCCAAATCGATCCCTCTCCAGAATACAGGCTTCGGTGTAACGCTCATTCCTTCAACGAAAACCGCGACTCGTCAGTGAAGAGAACTTTTTGCCAGTACTGTCTGGTCCAGTGACGGTGAGTTTGTGCCCATAGACGTTGTTGCCTGTGTAATAGCCTTTCTCAGCCTATTGCGGACAGTCTGAGCACTGGTGGAGGGATTTTGCGTTCCTGGTGTAACTCTGGCAATTGTTGTTGCCATCTTGTACCTGTCCCGCAGGTGTGATGTTCGGATGTACCGATCCTGTGCAGGTGTTGTTACACGTGGTCTGCCACTGCGAGAACAATCAGCTGTCCGTCCTTTCTCCCTGCGTCTCACAGTACGGACATTGCAATTTATTGCCCTGGCCACATCTGCAGTCCTCATGCCTCCTTGCAGCATCCCTAAGGCACGTTCACGCAGATGAGCAGGGACGCTGGGCATCTTTCTTTTGGTGTTTTTCAGAATCAGTAGAAAGGCCTCTTTAGTGTCCTAAGTTTTCATCACTGTGACCTTAATTGGGAAACAGTGTTTAAAATCTTTGCAATGAAGATCTGTGAAGTTATTCCGATTTTTATGAATTATCTTTGAAAGACCGGCTCCTGAAAAAGGGACGTTTTATTTTTTTGATGAGTTTACATGCATACATTACCAGTGAAACGTTTGGGGACACCTACTCATTCAAGGAGTGATGGAATAATAATCACTATGGAATAATAGTGAAGACATCAAAATCATGAAATAACACATACGGAATCATATAGTAACCAAATAAGTGTTAAACAGATATATTTCATATTTGAGATTCTTTAATGTAGCCGCTCTTTGACTTGATGACAGCTTTGCACACTTTTGGCATTCTCTCAACCAGCTTCATGAGGAATGATTTAACAACAGTCTTGAAGGAGTTCTCCCATATGCTGAGCACTTGTTGGCTGCTTTTCCTTCACTCTGCGGTCCAACTCCTCCCAAACCATCTCAATTGGGTTGAGGCCAGGTCATTTGATGCAGCACTCCCTCACTCTCCTTGGTCAAATAGCCCTAACACTGTCTGGAGGTTTGTGCTGGGTCATTGTCCCGTTGAAAAATAAAAATGATACTCCCACTAAGCACAAACCAGATGGGATGGTATATTGCTGCAGAATGTTGTGGTTGCCATGCTGGTTAAGTGTGCCTTGAATTCTAAATGGATCACTGACAGTTTCACCCGCAAAGCACCATCACACTACCTCCATGCTTCATGGTGGGAACCACACATGCAGAGATCATCCGTTCACCAACTCTGCTTCTCACAAAGACGTGGCGGTTGGATCCAAAAATCTCAAATTTGGACTCATCAGACCAAAGGACAGATTAAACAGATCGCTCGATACATTCAGCTTGTCAATTCTTCTTACAAAAACAAGTAGTGATGAAGTCAATCTCTCTTCTACTTTGAGCCATGAGAGATTGACATGCATATCATTGTTAGCTTCCTGTATAATTTTAATGGCCAGCCGTGCTGCCCTATTCTGAGCCAATTATAATTTTCCTAAATCCCTCTTTTTGGCACCTTACAACATGACTGATCAGTAGTCCAGGTGCGTCAACTAGGGCCTGTATGACCTGCCTTGTTGATAGCGTTAAGAAGGCAGAGAAGCGGTTTATTATGGAAAAACTTCTCCCAATCTTAGCTAATGTTGTATCAATATGTTTTGACCATGACAGTTTACAATCCAGGGATACTCCAAGAAGTTTAGTCACCTCAACTTGCTCAATTTCCACATTATTCATTACAAGATTTAGTTGAGGTTTAGGGTTTAGTGAATGGTTTGTCCCAAATACAATGCTTTTAGTTTTTGATTGCACTCTGGCTTTAACTTGCAAGCCCTACCCAACAGGGCAGTATTCAATATAAAAAGGTATAGCATAAACTAAAACAAATTGAAAACATGAGAGATGGATATTTTTTGTGCAAAAAAAATTACGATTAACAACAAAAGAGTGTGTGTGTGTGTGTGTGCACGCTCACTTACCGGAGATGGAGGCACGTCTTGTCTGTCAATGCAGATGACGTGTCTTTCCCGGCACTCCCAGACACAAGGTATTTTTGGGCATTCACAGCTGATCGCCCAGCTGCACTGAGAACTGCACAGAGCCATGCGTCGGGTGTTTCTGGTTCCTCTTCTGTCTGTCACCGTCTTGGCTTGGATCCTCACACATCATATATGTATCTGGATCAATAAAAGATGATCTCAATGGGGTATTTACTTACAGATATAACAACTGACAAAACATCTGGCCTATTCATTTATAGCAAGGTTTGTCTTATGTAGATGGAGGAAGTTTGAGAATAAATGTATTTTTTTATTTCAATTTTTTTTGACAAAACACTGCAACTACTGTACTCTGCATCCAGATCGGAATTGATAAATTAATGGATTTTTCCTTATTAGTATGAAAGGCTTGGTTTCAGTGGTTACCCGCACCCCTTAGATACACACACTACACCACCTACCCAAAGCAATTTTCTATGCTTTTCTCATCCTTTCACTGGGAATGTGTGTGTGTGTGTTTTTGTACATGTGCGCGTCTGCAGTATTTGTGTGTCTATCTGTGTGGGGGTAGATGCGCGGGGGGGGGGTTATGAATCCAATTGAAATATTTTATGGACCAGTGGACCTATTAATTGTCCCCCAGGTGTTATCTTTGCTGACGCCTAATCTTTATGCACCAACCTGTTCTGCTTCTCCTCCCTCTTCTCCTTTTTCTCATCCCTTCTTCCCCTCCTCCAGGAACGTGCTGTTTCACTTTGTCTTCTGTGTCTCAGTGTCTCGCGCTGCATTGCTGTTCACTGGATCCTCATAGCCCTATGTCAATCCATGCACTAATATATTGTATCATATTGTCACCAATGAGTGAGTTTGTTACCATCCATGTCTGTATAACCATAATCTTGGCACCCAGAATGATGCATTGCTGGCCGGCTGCTAGATGGTACTAGTCTGTGTATCCGGATTCCCAGACAGTTTTGACATGGTTCAGGTTTGTGACAGAGACAGTCTGTATCTCTGTCTAACAGGAATATGTTTGGCCTTCGCCCTGTGGACTATGCCGTGAGCCCAGAGATGCAGTCAATCCTTCTGGCAGCCTCTGAAGGACCCCACCCAGTCAACTCACCTCTCAGTCCTCCACCCAGCCTCAATAAGGTATGCCCATCAGCACATCATTATTCTCACACAAAAGCAATGTTACATCAACCATTACCTTCTAGCTCTGCGTTAACTTTTCACAAATTATACGACTATGAAAAGAGCAGGAAGTTGTTTTATTTTATACCTTTTTTATTTATTATATACAGTAAGTTGCAAGAGTGAAGCAACATAAAATGTGTAATTTAAAACCCATGGTGTGTGTCTATGTTGTGTTACAGGCCAGTGAAGTTGTGAGATGGGAGGAACAGGTAGTTGTACTGGGCAGTAAACTGTCCCAGTCCCAACAGACCCAGCTGGCCAAACTGAGACATCTCCTGGGAGGAAAGAGAGCAGATGCCTTCTCTTGCTCTGGTAACTTACCTGTCCACTATACCTGTACCCATCTACCTGTACACTGCCACCTACTACAACACATTTGATACTAGCCTGCTCCCAGATCTGTTAGTTCTGTCGTGCCAAATACTATGGCAAACATTTGTTTGGCATGTCCACGACCAAATAGGAGTTGGCAATGCAGCACAAAGAGATTTGGGTCCAGACACATTTTGGGACTTAATTCCTGGTTACTCCCAACCACTCTAGGTTTGATTAAGAAACAGAAGGCTCACATTTCTAGTATTGTGAAAGGGTTGCAACATCACTTATTACATACAAGTAGCTACCTTTTTGGAGCTTTGCAAATCTTAGTGATACAGAATAACAGGGAAGGCAGTTTCTTTGGTAATGGCAGTTGGGACAGAGGACAGGGCTGGAAAGTAATTTCTCATAAGCTGTTTGTGATTTCTGTTGTGATGAACGTTAGACTACAGTATTCCAATGAACAGAAAATGGAAGTGTTTGTCTGTCTACAGGGCTTTGGGTAGTAAAGACTTCAGTGTCTCCTATTATTTAAAGTGAAAGCAGAGCAAAGCTCCACAGCATGTAAACCACAGAGTTTAGCCCCGAGATACAATTAAGGTCATTTTGCAGCCTGTCAGCCACAGAGCCTTGTTGACTGCAGAGGCAAAAAGAATGTCTAAAAAAGTCTTATTGTCTAAGCCTGGTGTGAATGAGGCTGATTCTACCCATGCCTGTGTTGCAATCACTCACAACAAAGACATTGCCATTATTTTATTCAAATAATGTTTTGGAGAAGGCTATTCTATTGAAATTGTATTCAACTGTCTATTTATTTAGTAGGCCTAAATTTATATTACATTTTCATAACTAGGCCTAATTATCAGATTGTAACTGTTATAAACAGATACGAAACCAATTGATTGCACTGGCATGCACTTGATGTGTACTAACCCAACCCATGCAATGGCAGACATTAGTTGATATGTGCTGTATCCATCACTACCCATGCACTAAAACACATCTTTGGATGACATCCAGTTTTTCTTCTCCCATTCCTCTAGTCACCCATGTGGTGGTACCAGACGGGCCGATGCCCACCACACTGTCCACTCTCCTGGGCCTCCTGAATGGCTGCTGGGTCCTCAACTTTAGCTGTAAGAAACTTTCACCTCTGCCTCCTAGGCCTACAGTAGCCTGTCCTACAACTCTGCCTCTTACCATATCTTCAGCCTCTATGAACTTATGTCTAAGTATCTTATTATTCTTATACAGGATGCGTCCTAAATGGCACCTTTTTCCCTCATACATTAACTGTGGCCTTTGACCTTGGTTCTGTACTGCTTCTTTCAAATGTGTGTCTATGTATGGTTAATGTATTCTAATGAGAAATATAATTATACTGTAAAACTGTCCATATATTGTGTTATATACTGTACATGGATACATTGGGCATTAATAGTATATAATTTCAAACCCTTACATTTTTACATGATCGATGATGTCAGGCATTCAGAGTTATCCGCTACCCTCTGTTTCAAGCTTTAAAGCAGTATGGATTCATACTCCATAACAATCTAGATGGAGAAATATGCCTACTTTTTATTCATCTTCCCTTGCATTATCTCCTGTTTCCTTGGTTTTGGAAGAAATGTGTTTGCTTTTGTGCTTTGTCTTTTATCATCTTCTTTATTCTATGCAATGCAGTGTCCTGAGAGGCATGAAGGGTTTGTTCAACAGGATATTGTAGATATTAAATATACGTGTCGGGCATACAGGCAAATACAGTGGATTGAAATAGGGGGGTTTGAGAATTGTCAGCGGACCTAGACGTCAAAATTGGTAGAAATCAAAGAAAGAAACTCTCTTCTCTTGTGTTTGTTTCCTACAGAGGTGAATTTATAAGTCGAAACTTTACAATTTCCATGCAGTTATTTTTTTGCCGTTTATTCCTAGCGGCAACAATAAAATATACTAGATATTCACAGGCAGTCTACCTCAAAAAGGAAAAAGGTGACTGTCATCAAGGTGTCTGATGCCTTGGTGTGTGTGTCTGTCTGTTTAGGATTGAGAACATTTTTATTATTCCCAACACCTCTCTCTCCTCCACGGAGGATGAACACTTGACACAGCCTGTCTACCCTCAACAACAAGTGTGCCACACTCCATCCCTCTGTCCATGAACCCCAGTCTCTGGTGGTGGGGCTAACTAGCTGGCCCTATCGTCCGAAGCAGAGCGGAGTGGGAGCCTGGATTAACCCCGGTATCTCTTTCCCCCCCGCCAAGGCCTCGCAGGGTCTCTCGAAATGAAAGCTGCAATTAAGGGGGATTAGTAAATGTAATTATGCTTGATGACTGCTATGGACACTGTTTGTGTGTGTCAGACAGTGTTGTGTGACTGTGTAGTGTGTGTATGTGGTCACATGGGAACTGCCCTCATGAGAAAATACATTGTAGCCGCCACTGCCGCGGTTAGGCAGTGATCAAGATGGCACTGTTGTATTGATAGCATATATCATCATGCCAAGCACAGTGGCACCATGAGACATTCAAATGGCAACACTTGGTTACCTTGCAGATTGTCATTAAGCTTTAGGCCATGTTATTTGCATGTAGTAACTAATGTCCATAAATTACCTCAACTAACAGACGTGTAATGCAACCCTCCATCCCCTTGAAAGCCTTCTTATTTTACTGTTGTCTGAAATTGTATTTTATTTCCTATATAGTGTGATATGTAGGGGATAGAGTGCCATTTCAGATGCAGCCAATGTTCATAAATGACCGCAAACAATGGAAAAGTTTAAAGCAACCCTCACTCCCCTCCCCTTGAAATGCTTCTTATTTTAGCCATGACTGCTGTTCATCTGTCATCCAAACCTCTCTCGGCATGAAGAGGTCTCCCAGTGCTGAGCAACACAACCCAAATATTGTTTTTGTTTTTACAATCGATAATGTAATAATGGAGCATTTACCTAGTCCCAGACAGTACTATTAAAGTTGTCTGGTACCGTTGGAGAAAACCTTCCTCTTTTCTGTGGCACCACAGGGAGGGGGAAAACATGTCTGCTTCCCAAATGGCACCCTCTAACCTACTGTATATAGTGCAGTATTTTTGCCCAGGATCCTACAGTCAAAATAAGTGCACTATGTAGGGAATAGGGTGCCATTTGGGATCAATCCTAGGGCCTTTTCATCTCCCTCTATGCAACTTCTCCTCTCCCGTTTTTGAAAAAGAATTGTGACATTATATTAAGAAATGAAAGGGGGCGCTAGATTAGAGTGAAGAGAAGAGAGGATTAAGGTGGATGTGTGTATTGAACTCCTGCCACTGGGGGCCATATGTAGTCAGTGGTTAGAAGCACTACTACTAGGCCAGATCCTGGTACTCAATTTATTCAAGTGCTATGTGGGGAAAATCACTGCTTTTTGTAAACGGTTCATTTCTTACACGTGGAGAGAAGGAGATACTACGCTAAAGCTTGCCGTATTTCAATCTGTGTTGCATCATTCGCCTATAGGGCAAGTGTGTTGAGGGCATTCTACTCTTCATCACACTTTCATTTCTCAAACGGTTTCTTCAAATCAAATTTTGTTGGTCACATACATGTGTTTAGCAGATGTTATTGTGGGTGTAGCGAAATGCTTGTGCTTCTAGTTCCGACAGTGCAGCAATGTCTAACAAGTAATATCTAATAATTTCGCAACATACCCAATACACACAAATCTATGTAAAGGAATGGAATGAAGAATATATAAATGGATGAGCAATGTCAGAGCGGCATAGACTAAGATACAGTAGAATAGTGTAGAATACAGTATAGACATATGAGATAAGTAATGCAAGTAAAGTGACACTTTATTATAGTGGCCAATTATTTCAAGTCTATATAGGCTGTGCTAGTAATGGCTATTTAACAGTCCGATGGCCTTGAGATTGAAGCTGTTTTTCAGTCTCTTGTTCCCAGCTTTGATGCACCTGTACTGACCACGCCTTCTGGATGGTAGTGGGGTGAACAGGCAGTGGCCCGGTTGGTTGTTGTCCTTGATGATCTTTTTGGCATTCCTATTACATCGGGTGCTGTAGGTATCCTGGAGGGTAGGTATTTTGCCCCCGTTGATGTATTGTGCAGACCGCACCACCCTCTGAAGAGCCCTGCGGTTGTGGGCGATGCAGTTGCCGTACCAGGCAGTGATACAGCCCGACAGGATGCTCTCAATTGTGCATCTGTAAAAGTTTGTGAGGGTTTTAGGTAACAAGCCAAATTTCTTCAGCCTCCTGAGGTTGAAGAGGTGCTGTTGCGCCGCCTTCTCCACACTGTCTGTGTGGGTGGACCATTTCAGTTTATCTGTGATGTGTATGCCGAGGAACTTAACTTTCCACTTTCTCCACTGCTGTCCCGTCGATGTGGATAGGGGGGTGCTCCCTCTGCTGTTTCCACGATCATCTCCTTTGTTTTGTTGACGTTAAGTGAGGGGTTGTTTTCCTAACACCACACTCCCAGAGCCCTCACCTCCTCCCTGTAGACTGTCTCGTCATTGTTGGTAATCAAGCCTACTACTGTTGTGTCTTCTGCAAACTTGATGATTGAGTTGGAGGCGTGCTTGGCCACGCAGTCAGGGGTGAACAGGGAGTACAGGAGGGGGCTGAGCACACACCCTTGTGGGGCCCCAGTGTCAAGGATCACCTAACTAGTGTTGTTTCCCACCTTCACCTGGGGGCGGCCCGCACAGGGCGGGCTTCAGACCCAGGGCCTCAAGCTTAATGATAGCTTGGCGGGTACTATGGTGTTGAATGCTGAACTATAGTCAATGAACAGCATTCTTACATATGTGTCCAGATGGGATAGGGCCGTGTGCAGTGAGATGGCGATTGCATCGTCTGTGGATCTATTGGGGCGGTAAGCTAACTGAAGTGGGTCTAGGGTGGCAGGTAAGGTGGAGGTGATATGATCCTTGACTAGTCTCTCAAAGCACTTCATGATGACAGAAGTGAGTGCAATGGGGCGATAATCATTCAGTTCAGTTACCTTTGCTTTCTTGGGTACAGGAACAATGGTGGCCATCTTGAAATATGTGAGGACAGCAGACTGGGATAGGGATTGATTGAATATGTCCGTAAACACACCAGCCAGCTGGTCTGCACATGCTCTGAGGACGTGGCTAGGGATGCCGTCTGGGCCGGCAGCCTTGCGAGGGTTAACACGTTTGAAATGTCTTACATTGGCCACGGAGAAGGATGCCCCCTGTCCTTGATAGCGGGCCGCGTCAGGGGCACTGTGTTATCCTCAAAGCGGGCAAAGAACATGTTCCCTTGGTTTTCCTTTTGTAGTCCGTGATTGTCTGTAGTCTGTGCCACATACGTCTCATGTCTGAACCGTTGAATTGCAACTCCACTTTGTCTCTATACTGACGTTTTGCCTGTTTGATTGCCTTGCGGAGGGAATGACTACTCTTTGTTCTGCCATGTTCCCAGTCACCTTGCCATGGTTAAATGTGGGTACATAGGACATTTTCATGGTTATATACTCTAGCTATGATCTGTAAGTGTGTGGTAGGGATTTAGCAAATGGAAATCAGTTTTCCATTAAAACGATAAGGATTTCATAAAATTCCATATGAATTCACAATGCAGCTGTGCTACTGCCAGCAACAGTTTGGGTCTCAGTGTGTCCCTTTCAGATGGTTAAGCATTGCACCTATACTACCATTACTTTACCTCAATTCCACCTCGCTAAGTTTGCATTTCCTTCTGAAAGTATTGCCATACAGGACTTTGCTGCTTTCACTTGCCTTTCTCTGCCATTTTTCCAACTCTTAACGACGATGATGTAGTGGTGTAGCGTCTACTCCAAAATAATTGATTCCTTGACTCCTTGCACGTCGACTCCCATTTCTGAGTGAGTGCTGGACTGGAGGAGTGATTAGTTGTCGTACCTTCGAGAACACAAAAACTCACATTTTTCATAGCTAGCAAGGGACAGAGCGAGAGGGGAGGGGCACAGTATAGGCAGGTCGGCCACCTGGCAGATAGTCCGAATGGTGCACTATGATTATCTATCTGCAATCATTGGCTTGCAATGTCTCGCAACTTCAGTAAAGCAGGGGCCATCATCAATGAATAGGCTAGATTATTGAGATGAGCGAGATTCAACACTTGCCTCACATTATTGGCACAGGTTCGCTTCACGCTGTCTACAGCGTGGTAGCCAGGGCACCAGAGCCGGGCGCTTCAGAGCTCTTTAGTTTTTGCGGAAATTGACCCACTTCTGTTTACTTTCTGTGTCTACTTCATATAACAAAGTCTACATTCAAATGACACATTTATTTTTCTAATTAGGCTATAACACAAATATTTTGTGATAACTGCACAGATGAAAAAAATTGATTTAAAACGTTTTTGAGTTGAGGATTTCTCTTAACTTGAAGGATCCCATTTTTGTTTTTATATGTTCACAACCCTAGTGTGTGGTACTAACAGCCAATTTCGTGGGTTAATTTGACCGCAGGGATCTCATCTAGCTATAAAATAGGTTTTCAAGTTCTCTCCACTCATCTAAGCTACTGCTGTCCCCTTGTCCCTGTCTCTTTCTCTCTCCTCACACAGGGGTAGAGGCGTGCCTGCAGGCAGATAGCTGGATCGCCGAGAGTGACCATGAAGCAGGAGCAGGACCGCAACGCAGCCGCATTAACAGACACAGCCTGGTAGGTAACACACACACACCCCTGCAAACAAGAAACAAAACAAAGTGGAGGCAATGTACCGGCTTACTCTAAAACTCTGGAGAGTACCAGTTTACAGCAGGAAACAATTGAGTGCATTGATGCATTCAGTGGAAGGGCCTTCTGGCACCTGAATACACAGCCACTAAACTGAAGAGTTTTGGATTTAAAAAAAAGCTACAATGATGGAGTATGGCTCTTGGGTTGGAAAGCAACGTCATTACAATGCAACCCCAATGGAATAGAATGCAATGGAATGGAATAGAGGAGTACAATGCAATAGGGCTGGGTGATCTATCAAATTAATTCAAATGCATGTTTTTGCGTGATATTCCAAATGTCAGAATCGCAGAATCGTTTTTATGAGCATTTATGTCCGCTTGTTCTCATGTGTTTTTCGTCTTGTCTCATTCGCTCCTTCTGAGATGCTCCTGTCTCCGCCCTAACAATGGGAGTCGTTGTCCCAAAGGCAGGTAGGCAGGCGACAAGCTAAGGTTCAAAATAAGCGCATAGAAAGGCATTGGGCTGATTTTGGACAGATTTTGGCGGGAGTTAAACCTCTCGCTTCGCCACTTTCTCCCACACCCCTCCCCCTACCACTCACAACAACAAAGATGAGAGATCACTTCTTCCTCTCTGATAAATGGTTTCAACAGCGATTTGCATTTTGATGTTTGGTCCAACAGAATTGGTCATATGGACACCGAAACACATGGAGACATTATTTTACTGTGACACTGAAGTTAACCGTTCGAACCATACCCTGTTTATGTTTGATCTTTTTGAGCAGAGCAGACACTACTAAAACGGATGTACCAATGAACATTCATTCCGGAAAATGTAGGCTCAGTTTGTTGCGCGCATTACGGTACCACGTATCGCTAACAGCATTTTAGTCAAATATATAGATTGTTATACTAGCTGTTTAGTCTCTGTTTTTATAAATGTGCATTAAGCGTAAAACAACTCCTCATTCTGAGAAATAAGGTAGGCTGCTTGATTTCAACATCTGGCTAGCATGTTGTTCAAACAGGTGGAGACGGACAGAAAGCTGTGTTCATAACAATTCAACTGTTCTGCCTTGTTAGCTGAATTCAGAGTTTATGAAATTATGCCAAGTTGGCTAAACTTGAAATATAAATATTAGCTGGCTACTCACTAGCACGTGGGCTTGTGCTTGAGAAATGTTTGAGACCAGTTTTAATTTTCTATAATGCCTGCTACATTATTAGTGAATGTGCATTAAGAATGGTTCTGGTGATAAATTTGTAACAAAAATTACATTTCTAAAGACAGACCTGAAATCCAGATCAGTGATTATTGCAAAAAAAAAACAGGTACAACTATTTTGATGAAATCATTAGTGGGTCTTATGGTTGTGGAAGGTATGTATTCAGCCTCGGTATCATTACACAAGCTTTGAAATCAAGAGATTATTGCTGACTGTTTTTTTAAATGTAGTGTGTTTGACCTTTTAATTGTGCAACAAAGCTTATTTAGAGAATATAAAATAAATAGAGATCTATATCATAAATCGCCCATAAGTTTGAAATAATCAAGGTATGAGTTTTAGTCCATATCACCCAACCCTGGAGTGGAGTATTTGGTATTTTATTAGGAGTGGAGTAGAGGCTGCGGTTATGTAAGAACTGAAAGGTTGTGGCTGTGATTTAGCAACATTTCAACTCATTAACTACAGAACAAGGATAAATTATCTGTGTTGTCTGGACACTTTGTCCAGACACTAGGCTATTCTTAGTGGGACTTGATTTTATCCCGAGGCACTAGAATGGTTAGCATCGTTTAGGATCAAGGAAGAAGATATGTTCTTTGTTCTCTTTTTTTCTCCCTCTGTATGCGCAGGGCTTTGATGAATTTGTAAGGGCTTGTCTACCGTAATTTACAAAATTCATGAAACATCCTCACTTTTCCTTGTTAGAGGACTACAAATTATTTGTTTAGTTCTCCTTGCAGTCCACAGACGATGTGTTTTTGTCTTAACAACCCTCGTTTGTCTTTTGACTTTAAAGCCTTATCTCATTTCTCTCCCCTCTTCCTATTTGACTCTACTGTGTTTGACTCTACTCTTTTTGACTACTGTATTTAACTTTATTTTATTCTACTCTTCAATACTCCACTCATCTCTACTCTACCCCAGCTGCCTCCGCTGTTGGACGGTTGTTTCTTCTACCTCATGGGCTCCTTCAGGAAGCCCCCCAGGGACGAGCTCCTCCAGCTGGTGAGAGAGGCAGGGGGCCAGATTCTGACCCGACAGCCCAAACCAGACAGTGATGTGACACAGACCCTGTCTGCTGCAGCCTACCACGCCTCTCCGGGCTCAGACCAGGCCCTGTGTACCCAGTACATCATCTATGATCCCCAGGGCTCTTACAGGCCACCCAGGCTGAGGTTAGGAAAGGTGTGGTCAGCTCCATCTACATGGGTTGTAAACTGTATATCGGCCTTCCAGCTACTGCCAGTTCCTGAGCTTGAATCATAGACACACCTGGTGTGTATTCAGTGAGGTGAAACGTTCGCAACATTTCCGAAATAAATGTAATAAAGAATGTTGTCATGATTGCCTATTCTACATGACAGACAATCATATCTGTTCTACACTATGTTTCTATGTAAATGTTTCGTAACATTGCATCCTCTTTAACAGGCCCATGGTCTTTCCGTCTCCCACCTGAATATCAAGGTCTAATCAGAACACAGACAGCTGTGGTTGTAAAACTATAACCTTGACGTAATAGAGATTGTACAGCCACAGTCAGTCCCCAATCTCTGATGTCTCTGGATTTGGCCTTAAATATACCCACCTATCACAACCATGACTTGTTTTTCTTAAAGTTTTATACCTGTAGCTCAAAGACAAGCTAGTGAAGTGTTTATTTTTATCCCTGCTCAAGGACGATAGAAGATTATAAAAATGTTGGCACTTTTCAGTATTTTGAATGAAGGAGTGAAAAATCAACGTACATTTTTCCTCCTACTGAGACTCTTTATAACGTCCTTGCTTTTGAGAATGCCCTGAATTGTGACTGCCTCTTCTCCATTTTTATGACTTAAAAAAATAAAGATTATGAAACACTGCCTTTATTAATACTAACGTCACCTCCTGCTGCTGCACACAGAGTTTTCTGTTTGGGCTTTTGAGAATGAATGGTATTCTACAAAATAAACATTGTTGTTGCAGCAACACAATTGCTGACTCGTATATATCTTAATTATATACTGAGTGTACAAAACATTAAGAACATCTGCTCTTTCCATGAGACTGACCAGGTGAAAGCTATGATCCCTTATTGATGTCATTTGTTAAATCCACTTCAATCAGTGTAGATGAAGGGGAGACAGGCTAAATAAGTTTTTTTTTTTTATGCTTTGAGATGATTGAGGATGAATGAGCAAGACAAAATATTTGAATGGGGTATGGTAGTAGGTGCCATTCTTGATAAACACGGGAAACTGTTGAACGTGAAACCCAGTAGCGTTGCAGTTCTTGACACACTCCAATCAGTGCGTTTGTGTCAAGAACTGCAACGCTGCTGGGTTTTTCACATTCAACAGTTTCCCGAGTGTATCACGAATGGTCCAGCACCCAAAGGACATCCAGCTAACTTGACACAACTGTGGAAACAGCATTGGAGTCAACATGGGCCAGCATCCCTGTGAAACGCTTTCAACCCCTTGTAGTCTATGCCCTGACAAATTGAGGCTGTTCTGAGGGCAAAGGGGGATTCAACTCAATATTAGGAATTTTATGGCAAGAAGGTGGAAATAGTGGCTAATGCATAGGAATGCTAGTCCTGGATGTTGTGTGTCGTGTTCAGCCAATCAGGTTGCAGCAGTCCCTGGCTGAACGTGGGGTGTAACATCAGAAAGTAGCATTAGCCATAATGGTGAAAAATTGTGCTTCATAAAGTATATATTTATATTCCCATTTTTTTGTCCACGTTCAGTCCATTAAACCGAGTTAAGGAGGAAAGAAACGCCTTTGCAGCCTGAATGGAGAATGTTTTAATTTTAATTTTATATACGAGCCGGTCCACGGGGATACAAGTGTATAGCTGGCTGCATACAATGCCTTTGGACAGTAAGATGAAATGACTCAATATCGCCATCTGCCAGCCTTTGAAGTAGGACACCAGCCATTCTCTCTTCCATATCCCAGGATGCCCCTCTCCTCAATAGCATTAGTCAGGGATAGGTCTAATTGCTATTGATTGCAGCGTGCCACATTAAATTACCCCTTCCTGTTCATGCGGGAGGTATAGGGGGGCAATTAGTGGTGCAGACAGACAGAACCTCAGCTCAGCCTCATAATTAATAGGAATGTGGAATAGAACCAGAGTGTTTAAGCAGATGGTGTGTTTAAGCAAATGGTGTGTATCCCAAATTGCATCCTATTTCCTGCATAGTGCACTACTGTTGACTAGAGCCATATAGGACCCGGTCAAAAGTAGTGCACTATATAGGGAATAGGGTGCCATTTGTGAGAAAGACAGAGGAAAGCCCTGGGTCACTTCCTCTAGTAGACCTCAGGGATATGATTTTTCCTGATCAATCAGGAATTCCCACTTCTTTGACATTTATATCCTCTATACGTACATCATTAAAGTTGACCTACCCCTGAAACCAGTATCCTCCCTTTCCTGGTTTTCTATAGTGGTAGGCTATGACCCAGGCACTATTCCCAAAATAGTTATTTTTCTGATCTCTGCATGGTTTGTTTGACTGGTGTTCTCGCTCCCCGCTACACCGGGATGGGAAGAAGCATGATGCTTCAGGTGTAAGGCATATGAAATACTGTCGGTGTCAATGGTGAAGAATTGGAAGTAAAATGTTAACACCACCATATTTATCTCATTTGTGGTGCAGTGAATTACAGCCCCTAAGTTTCATGCAGAGGTCATATTGTGAATAAGGAGTGACCTTTCCTACAATAAAGTGGTGAAGAGTTGCACGTATGTAGGAATGTGTTTCTGCCTGGACAATAGAAGTGGAAATAAAATAAATAAATAAATTGACACACACACTTATAATAACACTTATTTTTCAGTATATTTAACAAAATAGTTTTTGTCTCCATAAATAATACACATTTTTTTCTTCAACTCTGATTTTCAGAATACACATATGTTTTGAAGGTATTTACAACTTACTATACACCATAATTGGCACCAAGGGTATAATTTCAATTGGAACAAAAATCGGGGGTGTTTGGTTAGATGTATGTATGTACCCACTATGTGTTATAAGCTATGGTCTCTAGACTCTAGAGGTCAGTGTGTCTTGGTATTTCCAACCAAACCATCTGTTATTATTATGAACATTTCTGGCTCTAATTCAATATAACATTAAATGATAACAGAAGGAGTTAATATTAATAGAATCTTTAGGAGTGACCCTCCAGCGCCTGTATAATAAAACAATTCGATTGTTTAAGTGTTTTCTCTCAATACTAGATAGTACTCTTGTTTTTTCAGGCACACTTTATGTAACAGTTTTTTTGGTAAAAAAAAAAGCAATAGAACAATCTTTCATAGCTTCCAGCTACAGTAAGTCGGTGCAAAGAGAAATTGTATGGTATACCTTTACAACGTGGTGATGGACAGCAAATGAGCAGTGTCAAGTTGAATGGGTTGGAGAGTGCTTTGTGAGTAGTAGGCTAGACTTTCATGGCCAGACACACAAAAGACCAGACTATTTCATGAGCAGAAAATTAACAGGGATATCGACTGCTCCCTCAGACTATCTTTTGATACATTTTGAAACTCTATTACTCAGTCAATAATTCTTCACTGCAGCTGGGGTCTCACAGTTGGATTCAAAATCTACTGCAAGTTCACTGAACAGTTTTAGAGCACATTGAAAGCTCCCTGCAGTAACCCATGTTCAGGATGCTAGGCGGTAGCTGGTGGTGAAAACAATTATGACTGCCTTCTTAACCTTTGTACTTGAATAATTTCCCTCTGTATTATTACAATAAGACTTTCCGTCCTTTCATTGGACAACTGTTCATGAAACAAACCGGGAATGTGATTGTCAATAAAGAGAAAGGGGTTAGCAATATTAATGGGAGAGGGGTTATTTCAATATTATGATCCCTACATAGAATTAGAATACTAGAATGGAGTAGAACCTTATTATGGGATAAAGGTCTGCCATTTTGGACAGGGAGTTGGTCAACCATTGTTTGCCATTGCCATTGCTGTGATAAGATATTGTGTAAAATAATGAATTTGAATAATTGATCTGCGCTGTATGCGTGTTAGCTAGCTGTCCAGACAGTTTTAGAGGAATTATTCCATAAATATTTCTAACTAACTGCCAATAGGCCAACATTCCATTCAAACAATGCAGTCAATACACAGCCAAACACTGGCTGAGATCAGTTGATGATAGGACTTACACAAGTTGTAAATGCAACAAGTACTGATATTGTCTCATATAATAGCACTCACAGCTTTCCAAGAAAACAAAAGTGTTGACATTTATGGTCTGTGCATATATTGTAGAGGCTATCTGACAGAAAATTGGTATAAAACCTTTTCAAATTGTGTTTAAAATTATATGACAATATTTTAGGTTGAAAATAATTATTACCACATTTTTTATATATCACGTCTTACTTTTATTTTCCTGCATAATTAAATGCCTCTACTGCCATTAATTCCAATTAGACTGGTTTGGGTTTCTCCCTGACCAATATGACTGCTATTTTCACCCCATTCTGGAACATTGAGGGTTTATGACATTGCCCCTCTAGTAATTCAATATAATCTCTATGGCTCTCTACTTGTCAGTGTTCTAAATGGGACATTATTTTGCCTTTTTACCTGAACATGCAAACACCACCAGATATAATTCATAGCAAGCAGTGCACTGGAATTAAATTCACTTTCATGGGATGGGTGGCCAAAAATAACTAACTGAAAGCCACATCCCAACAAAGCCATGAATATGACCGCATTGATGGATATGTCACTGTGCTTCTATGGCTATATGCACCATGCCACTGCCTACTTCATTTGTTCGTTCAACAAGCAAGACAGCTCATAATCCAGTTCCTTTATCACAGTCAACACACCTATATTTGAGCTTTAATTACCTTTAAAACAGCAACATTTTCTCTGCCCCATGGCAAAATGTGTAGAATTGCAGGAAATTAGCAATTCCTGAGGGAGAGATTAACCACCTATCCAGAACAGGTTAATCTGAGTTCAACTGTACTGCTTACCCACACAATCCCTGGAGGACTCCTTCCCTATCCCCAGCGCTATATACTGTATATGCACTGTTATACATTATATATGGCTCTGCCTTATCCCACTGTACACTGAACCTAGCTGGCCACTGGTCACAGAGGAGCTATGCAGGTTCGAGGTGACTCCACTAGCTCTTGGCTATGCTATATGTATGGGGAACTACATATCCACTACCTCTTGGCTATGCATGTAGAGTATGTTTAACTGAATTGAGGCAGATAATGGATATACATAGCACTTGAGGTCTCAGCTGGTTGGTTTGCAGCTGCAGGCCATGGACGGTTCCTGTAAGGGTTCCAGAACAACTTCAATATGACATACTTCTGTCCTGTTCATCTGGAATACTGTCTTTCTCTCTTTTTCTGTCTCCCTCTCTCTCCACCTCTCTTTCTCTCTTTCTGTCTCTCAATTATTTCCATGGTTATTAAGCACACCATGGTAGCAAGAGATAATCTATATCCAGTCCTAAAAATCTATAACACACTAAAGAAAATCTCAGATATCAGGACTATGATAGACCTAATTAAAAGAGATGAGTGATAAAGGTGTCATGGAGTCTCATACAATGTATGGACCTGTAGAGTGATGTATATCTTAAGGTGCAGGTGCTTTCATGCATCTTAATATGTGTCGTTTTTTATTATATGTCTGTCGTCGTTATGTGTCCTTGTGAGTTATTGATGATGTATGCTGTGATAAAACAACTTCCCAAGTTGGGATTAATAAAGTAACACTCCACTCTCTTCTCTAGGTACTGTACGTGTAAGTATTCTGGCTTGACAAATTGCATCTCTGTTCTCATTACAAATGACTAATTCATCACGAGACAAGGTAATGATAAAAATGACCTGAGCAACTTTGACCATAATGATGCACCCAGGTTTGAAGTCCCCTTCCCTCATTTGTTCATCTTCTGAATTCCCCAATCAATAGTGATACAACTACAGGCAGCTGAGTATAACAGAATGAGGTAGTCTACAGTACAGTGGCTGCAGACAGACATAGATGGGTTTGGGAGGAGACGCTTATTAGGTCATGTATATTTTTGGTAATGTCCCAAATGGGACCCTGCTCCATATATAGTGCACTACTTTTATCCAGAGCCCTATGGGCTCTTGTCAAATGTAGTGCACTCACTACATTGTGAATAGGGTGCCATTTGGGACACAATCTATGTCATATTATATTCTTCCACCTCTTTAGTCAGGGGTCTCACTCCTGGGTTAATTTCCGTCTCATTACCAGAAACTGGAAGCCGTTATTAAGTAGTTAATCTATCACACAGGACGAATAGCTTCTAAAAGGTGAACAGGAATGGATTCTCACTGAAACACAAAAATAAAGTATCAGTGATGAATTGCATGGGCTTAGCAGGAAATCTGCCTTTGAATTAATGAATAGTTTTTATCATTTCAAAAAGAAAAGGAAGAGAGGTTGGGTAGGGTTGGTTGCCTGGAGTGTGACCCTGAAACCTATAGGAAGGGATCTATAGGCAAAGCAATGCATTAAATCAAGCTAAGTTATAACCCTGGCCATACTGTGGGGTGCTGTAGCGGAGCTATGCAGATATATGGAGGAGGCTAGAAAACAGAAAATCTATTGTGTAATCTATAGACGAGAGGATGGGAGGGGAGGAACTTTGTATCTCAGTGAGAGCCTTATTGGCTTAAGTGCTTCTTCTTGGGGTGCAGTGGATCAACATTTTTTAAGCTGAAAATGAATTACTGTGCAAGCTGTAGGTATGGGCCTATAGAGGATGAAAGGATGTGCGTACAAGTGTGTGTGTGTGTGCCCGCACATGCTTGTGTGTATGCACATGCATACGTGTTCACCTGTGTGTTTGTTTGCTTATGCAGATATCCCCTTTGTCTCTCTCTGAGTTTTTGCCGAGGGTGCTTGGCTGCTGCTTGCAGACGGCAGGCAGGTGGCGTAGTGTTGAGCGCAGAGAGGCCCGGCCAGATGGTTTATCACAGAATACCCTTTGATTAATGGAAATTATAGCAGGCCACTGCTTGGCTCGCTAATTTCTTAGATAACAAATTCAAGCTGTTCACACTGAGAACAATTTTTGTTGGTTTGGGCTATGGGGGAAAACAACAAAGGCAATTAAGCCAAGCGGAATGGCACCGGTAGTGTATGAATGCTGGAGCATATTCATTTTTTACCCCCTCTGTTATGGGTTACATGGCTTCTAACTTAAGTAGTTGTTTCAACTACTAAAATAAGTCAAGTTGGTTCCTTTTTCTACTTTTTCCAGTAACTTATCACTTACTAATGTATCGGTTGGCTATACAGTACCAGTCAAAGGTTTTCTACATTGTAGAATAATAGTGAAGACATCAAAACTATGAAATAACACATGTGGAAACATGCTGTAACAAAAAAAGTGTTAAACAAATCAAAATATATTTTATATTTGAGATTATTCTAAGTAGCCACCCTTTGCCTCGATGATAACCTTGCACACTCTTGGCATTCTCTCAACCAGCTTCATGAGGTAGTCACCTGGAATGCATTTCAGTTAACAGGTGTGCCTTGTTAGAAGTTAATTTGTGGAATTAATTTCCAAGACCAAGTCCATATTATGGCAAGAATACTGTAGCTCAAATAAGCAAAGAGAAACGACAGTCCGTCATTACTTTAAGACATGAAGGCCAGTCAATCTGGAAAATTTCAAGAAAGTTTTGAAAGTTTCTTCAAGTGCCGTCGCAAAAACCATCAAGCGCTATGATGAAATTGGCTGTCATGAGGACTGCCAAAGGAAAGGAAGACCCAGGGTTACCTCTGCAGGCTTTGTAAGGGCTATTTAAACAAGAAGGAGAGTGAGGGAGTGCTGCATCAGATGACCTGGCCTCCACAATCACCTGGCCTCAACCCAATTGAGATTGTTGGGGATGAGTTGGACTGCAGAGTGAAGGAAAAACAATAAACAAGTGCTCAGCATATATGGGAACTTCTTCAAGAAAATCATTCCAGGTGAAGCTGGTTGAGAGAATGCCAAGAGTGTGCAAAGATGTCATAAAGGCAAAGGGTGTCAGCTTTGAAGAATCTAAAATCTAAAATACATTTTGATTAGTTGAACACTTTTTTAATTACTACATGAGTTCATGTGTTATTTCATAGTTTTGATGTCTTTACTATTATTTTACAATGTAGAAAATAATCAAAATAAAGAAAAACCCTTGATTGAGTGGATGTGTCCAAACTTTTGACTGGTACTGTATATTAGATAAAACTGGCCTCCAATCTCTCCACGCAGAGAAGAGCACCTCGAAGACATTCTCATCAAGAATATTGTGTGTAGTAAAAACAGTAACTGAGGGGATCTGTTTGTGGCCATGCATCTTTTGTCAGCCCAGATGAGTGTAACTAACAGCACATCAGAATGCTGACATTTTATGTAAATAATTAATTGCATTGACCCCAACACCAGGAGTGAACTCTTGCTATTGACTCATAGAAGGATTGCACATTTAGTGGGAAGCCAACAGCTGTGAGTGATATGTTTTGTGACCATTGTAATTCCCGAAGCGAAGCGGTGTGGTGAAGACATCTCAGAGTGAGAGAGCTACAGCAAGCAGATGACAGAACACATCTGACCGTGTTTAACAGTGCTAATGGTTAGGTGGAAATGACTTCATGAAATATATAAACATTATGTTTATAAGCAGCATAAGCAATAAGTAGTTATCAGAAAATATAAATAGTCAGACAGTCAAAACAGAAGACAAAAAAAACAGTCTCAAGAAAAGTTCCTCCTGCTCTCTCCGCTCCTCTGTGGTTAAAGTTGTGGTAGTGGTGGTGTGTAGGTACTGTGTACAAGAGCTTTTCATTTCAGCTTGTTATGCAGTCTCCTAGTCAATGTTGCCAAGGAATTGTGCTCCTCTCCTGTCCATCATATCAATCATACAAGATGAGCGTTTGTTTGTTTGTTTGCCTTTGCAGCAGGCAGGACCGCTCCCTGGCTGCACATCACCGACACCGTCCCCGCCGGGGTTTCTATGACAACGTCTGGCCGTTGAGGCACTCCCGGCGCAGGCACTGTGCTGGCTTCCACCAGTCCCCATTGTGACAGCGGCAAATGGTGCAGTCATCCACCTTCACTTCAATACCGGCTGGGATGATCGTCGTTCCGGCAAAGCAATTTGGACCTGCCTCATGGGAGCAGAGGAAGAGAGTGAATAGAGATAGAGAGAAAGAAAGAGAGCGACAGAAGGAAGAGAGACAGAGAGGGAAGGAGGGAGGGGAGAGAGAAGGAGAAATGAGTGTGGTGGTTGTTTTCTCGGGAGGTTCTGTAAGAAGAGGATGGCAGAGTGATGCCTGCTTGGGGAGTTTCGAAGTCAGAACAGACACACAGATCCTTTCACGGGCATGCACAGATGGGCTTGTTTTTGCAACATTAAAGCGCTTTTCTTAGCCTGGCTCTCCCTCGACATAGAACGCTTTGCATTTCAATGCGCCGCAAGCAGAGAGGAGGAGAGAAGAGGAAGGAGAGGGCTTGACAGCACAGAGAGGGCTGGAGTACAAACACACATGCAAATGCACACATGTACACATGTACTCCCGCACACACAAAAACAAATGCACACCAACACAGAGAGAGAGAGAGAAAGTCACTCCTAGATTCCTAGTCTGCATGGAAAGGCCTCCTCAGCCTCTGTGGAAAGTTTATTTGGTTGATCATTGCGCTAGCAACGGGCAAGTTAGTGGGTTCGATTCCCATGACCACCCATACGTAAAATGCACACAGGACAGTAAGTCGCTTTGAATAATGTTATAATGTATTACATTATCTTCCTACAAGACTTAACAATTAATGTTTCCCAGCATGCACGTGAGATTTAGTTCTGGGTGCTGAGATTAGGAAAGCCTAGCAGCCTATTTAATTTCTTTGGAAAAGATAATCATGTCCAGATTGTGTCCCTGCTCCCTGGCTGCATATGATCTTGATTCAAAAGTAATGTAAAGTATGTAGCTAGCCTTGTCTGAACTGGAATGGCCCATAGGGCAGGAGCTTATCTCCTGTTTCTGAAGCGCGAGGTAGCTTGCTGTACAAGTACACCGCCTGTACAAGTACACCGCCCGACAGGACACAAGTCTATTGCAGGGCCTAAATTATACCTCAGTAAAAAGTCAAAGTAAATGCTCTACATCAAACAGGCAAAGCATCAATACAGGATCAATATTAAATCCTACTACACCAGCTCTGACGCTTGTAGGATGTGGCAGGGTTTGCAAACTATCACAAGTTACAAAGGGAAAACCAGCCACGAGCTTTCCAGTGACGCAAGCCTACCAAACAAGATAAATACCTTCTATGCGCTCTTCGAGTCTAGCAACATTGAACTATGCATGAGAGCATCAGCTGTTCTGGACGACTGTGTGATCACGCTCTCCATAGCTGATGTGAGTAAGACCTTTTAAATAGGTTAACATTCACAAGGCGGATTACCATAAAGCGTACTGAGAGCATACATTGACCAGCTGGTAAGTGTCTTCACTGACATTTTCAACCTCTCCCTGACCCAGTCTGTAATACCTAAATGTTTCAAGCAGACCACCATAGTCCCTGTGCCTACGAATGCCAAGGTAACCTGTCAAACTGACTACCGCCTCGTAGCACTAATATCTGTAGCCATGAAATGCTTTGAAAGGTTGATCATGGCTCACCATCATCAGACACCCTGGACCCACTCTAATTTGCATACCACGCCAAAATATTCACAGATGACGCAATCTCTATTGCATTCTACTCTGCCCTTTCCCACCTGGACAAAAGGAACACCTATGTGAGAATGCTGTTCATTGACTACAGCTCAGCGTTCAACACCATTGTGCCCTCCAAGCTCATAACTAAACTAAGGACCCTGGGATTAAACACCTCCCTCTGTAACTGGATCCTGGACTTGGTGACGGTCCGTCCCCAGGTGATGAGAGTAGGCAACAACACATCTTCCATGCTGACCCTCAACATACAGTAGGGGCCCCTTAGTGGTGCGTGCTTAGTCCCGTCCTGTACTCCCTGTTCACCCACGACTGCGCGGCCATGCACGACTCCAACAAGATCATTAAGTTTGCTAATGACACAACGGTGGTAGGACTGATCACCGACGATGATTAGATAGCCTACAGCAGGGGTGTCAAACTCATTCCACGGAGGGCCTAGTGTCTGCATGTTTTCTCTTTCAATTAACCCCTAGACAACCAGCTGAGGCGAGTTCCTTACTAATTAGTGACCTTAATTAATCAATTATGTACAAAAACCCGCAGACACTTGGCCCTCCGTGGAACGAGTTTGACACCTGTGGCCCTCCGTGGAATGAGTTTGACACCTGCCAGGTCAGAGACCAGTGTGGTACCAAGACAACAACCCCTCCCTCAACGTCAGTAAGACAAAGGAGCTGATTGTGGATTACAGGAAACGCGGGCCGAGCACGCCCCAATCCACATCGACAGGGCTGTTGTGGAACAGGTCGAGAGCTTCAAGTTCCTCTGTGTCCACATCACTAAGGAACTCATGGTTCACACATCAGCACGTCGTGAAAAGGGCACGACAACGCCTCTTCCCCCTCAGGAGGCTGAAAAGATTTGGCATGGGCCCTCAGATCCTCAAAAGGTTCTTCAGCTGCACCATTGAGAGCCTGTAAGTAATAATTTCACTGTTAGTCTACACCTGTTGTTTATGAAGCATGTGACAAATAACATATGATTTATATTAAGAAAACAAGACGGCATGATTTTCTTGTGTTTATTTTATTTACGGACTGACAGGGGCCCATTCCAACACTAAGACATCATTTACAAACACAGTACTTGCGTTTAGTGCTTCAGATCAGAGGCATTAGGGATGACAACACGGTTGTAAGGTTCTGTATTTATTTTCTTAGTCAACCTTGTGTTCTGTTTCTTTGTGTTCTTGAACGTAGCTCTGTCTTTCATTTTTGTTCATTGATTTCTCCTGTGTTAGTTACTCACCTGGTCTCATCAGCTCCTTATTTAGTTCAGTTCATTCTGTTTGTGTCTTTGTGAGGTATTGTTCATTTTGACTCTACTAAGCCTTTACCTAGCTCGTTTGTGAGAACCAATTATAGCCTTCAGTCCTAGTTTTGATTCACCTGCCTGTTTGCCTACCTGTGTATGACCATTGCCTGCCTGTGACCAGAATTCCTGCCTTCTAAGAAGGCAAAATATACACCTGCCGCGCTCTGCACATGAATCTACACCTTTTTCTCCCTGAGTATTCATTACAGCGGTATATTAATAGATGCTTGAATTGGACCATAATTCTGTCCTGCCTGAGCATTCGAAGTGTAACGAGTATTTTTGGTGTCAGGGAAAATGTATGGGAGTAAAAGTACATATTTTCTTTTGGATTGTAGTCAAAACTACACTGCTCAAAAAAATAAAGGGAACACTTAAACAACACAATGTAACTCCAAGTCAATCACACTTCTGTGAAATCAAACTGTCCATTTAGGAAGCAACACTGATTGACAATAAATTTTACATGCTGTTGTGCAAATGGAATAGACAAAATGTGGAAATTATAGGCAATTAGCAAGACACCCCCAATAAAGGAGTGGTTCTGCAGGTGGTGACCACAGACCACTTCTCAGTTCCTATGCTTCCTGTCTGATGTTTTGGTCACTTTTGAATGCTGGCGGTGCTTTCACTCTAGTGGTAGCATGAGACGGAGTCTACAACCCACACAAGTGGCTCAGGTAGTGCAGCTCATCCAGGATGGCACATCAATGCGAGCTGTGGCAAGAAGGTTTGCTGTGTCTGTCAGCGTAGTGTCCAGAGCATGGAGGCGCTACCAGGAGACAGGCCAGTACATCAGGAGACGTGGAGGAGGCCGTAGGAGGGGCAACAACCCAGCAGCAGGACCGCTACCTCCGCCTTTGTGCAAGGAGGAGCACTGCCAGAGCCCTGCAAAATGACCTCCAGCAGGCCACAAATGTGCACGTGTCAGCTCAAACGGTCAGAAACAGACTCCATGAGGGTGGTATGAGGGTCCGACGTCCACAGGTGGGGGTTGTGCTTACAGCCCAACACCGTGCGGACGTTTGGCATTTGCCAGAGAACACCAAGATTGGCAAATTCGCCACTGGCGACCTGTTGCTCTTTCACAGATGAAAGCAGGTTCACACGCACATGTGACAGACGTGACAGAGTCTGGAGACGCCGTGGAGAACGTTCTGCTGCCTGCAGCATCCTCCAGCATGACCTGTTTGGCGGTGGGTCAGTCATGGTGTGGGGTGGCATTTCTTTTGGGGGCCACACAGCCCTCCATGTGCTCGCCAGAGGTAGCCTGACTGCCATTAGGTACCGAGATGAGATCCTCAGACCCCTTGTGAGACCATATGCTGGTGCGGTTGGCACTGGGTTCCTCCTAATGCAAGACAATGCTAGACCTCATGAGGCTGGAGTGTGTCAGCAGTTCCTGCAAGAGGAAGGCATTGATACTATGGACTGGCCCGCCCGTTCCCCAGACCTGAATCCAATTGAGCACATCTGGGACATCATGTCTCGCTCCATCCACCAACGCCACGTTGCACCACAGACTGTCCAGGAGTTGGCGGATGCTTTAGTCCAGGTCTGGGAGGAGATCCCTCAGGAGACCATCCGCCACCTCATCAGGAGCATGCCCAGGCGTTGTAGGGAGGTCATACAHGCACGTGGAGGCCACACACACTACTGAGCCTCATTTTGACTTGTTTTAAGGACATTACATCAAAGTTGGATCAGCCTGTAGTGTGGTTTTCCACTTTAATTTTGAGTGTGACTCCAAATCCAGACCTCCATGGGTTGATAAATTTGACTTCCATTGATAATTTTTGTGTGATTTTGTTGTCAGCACATTCAACTATGTAAAGAAAAAAGTATTTAATAAGAATATTTCATTCATTCAGATCTAGGATGTGTTATTTTAGTGTTCCCTTTATTTTTTTGAGCAGTGTATATAGGGAATAGGGTGCCATTTCAGATGCACATTTAACTCACCCTTGTCTGTTTAACCTACATAGGGGAATATCATGTCAGCAATAATCATATGTAAAAACATCTCTAACTATAGTAATAATAGACCACTAGCTACACCTCATAATAATAAGACACTGCCCACATCCCCACATGGGGAATATAACCCAGCAGAATCTAAAATATGCAATCACTATCAGTTTTCTCTTTCTGATTTTGATTGCATTAAAATAGCTTGTCTCAAGGCCTACTGTAAGCAGTCCTCAATGATCTGCAGTACTGTCTCTTACTCCTCTTCCTCAAGGTATACTACTCACTCCATCCAGGAGTTGAGTGTTTTAACAGACACCCAGGCATTTGGAAACACCCTTCAGCTGCTCTGGAACAAACTTCGGTTTCCGGATTTCTTGCGTAATAGCTGAGTGAACACACTAGACTTGGAAGTGTAGCAGTGCAAGACTGCTCTGAACCAAACCAGAACCCGTGTCTGCTGGACCAAACAGATCTAATGGCATCAAATATACTGTATAATACATCAAACACTATCTAGCCTAGCACTACCTCCTTCCGGCACCTTAGGCTACCCATACCCCTCTCTTCCGTGCCCGGGTTGGTTCTCCTCTCGTAGTCTACTAAGATATGATAAAAGCCCATCAATCAACCTATACCTCAATGGAGACATCGTGAGCGGCCTGATGCCAAGTCCTAATTCTCATTGATCCACCACCCACCTTCAGTACAGCTGGCACAAGTCATAGACAAACTGGGCAGAGGTTGATAAGAGAAGTGGGCATCAAGCAGCCCTGCCAAGTGTGGGTGTTTACGATGGGAAATGACACTTCTGAGTCACATCAGGAGAAAAGCACAAAATGAGTCCCAAATCGCACCCTATTCCCTTTGCAGTGCAGTACCTTTTCTCCCCAATTTCGATCTTGTCTCATCGCTGCAACTCCCCAACGGGCTCGGGAGGCGAAGGTCGAGTCATGCCTCCGAAACATGACCCGCCAAACCGCACTTCTTAACACCCGCCCACTTAACCCAAACGCCAGCCACTCCAATGTGTCGGAGGAAATACAATTCAACTGACTACCGAGTCATGTGTCCTCCAAAACATGACCCGCCAAACTGCACTTCTTAACACCCGCCCGCTTAACCCAGACGCCATCCACTCCAATGTGTCGGAGGAAACACCATTCAACTGCCACAAGGATTCGCTAGTGCGCAATGAGCCGAGTAAAGAACTCCCTGGCCAAACCGCCCCGTAACCCGGACTACGCTGGGCCAATTGTGCGCCGCCCTATGGGGCTCCCGATAATGGCACTGTAAAGAGAATACGGTGCCATTTGGGATGCAGTCACATGCAAGGACACCGTATCCACTGCCTGTCACCACTGCCTGTCACTACTGCCTGTCACTACTGCCTGTCACTGCAGAAGATGGAACAGACAAGGCTCTGAGACCTTGGGACATTGCTCCATTCAAAGCCAGTGCTTGTCTGTTAGTACTGTCAACAGGGATACATGTTACCTGTGTCTCTGTGTTGTCACATGACTGTCTATCAGGAATACAGTGACTGACAGGTCAGATGAAAAGGAATAGATAGACGCTGAAAAGACTAGTTCCCATGTGTATTTTCCCTGCAAAACTGTAAAAGAACTTTATGTAAGCTACATTTACTTGTGAATAATTTAAATGTATCTTACATAAAGTAAATTCATATTTAAATCAAATTCATAAGTTAATTTATATCCCTTTAGGATAGAGCTAGGTTGTTCAAGGCAAAACATAGCTACATTTGCATAGTCCTTAGGGATCCTCAGCTTAATTTGCCTCAGGAAACCTTGAAGAAAGCCTGATGAAGCCCTCTACAAGTCAGAGTACTTTAGTCAAAGTATGTGTGTCTGCTGATGCTATGTGAGTGTTCCATATGTCACCCGATGGGCCCTGCAATGTTAGCCGTTTTTGTCATTTTATTAGTAATTTACTGTATTAATCAACAGTAGGATACTGTGTAAACTGAATATAGTAAATTACCGTAGGATGCACAGTAAAATACTGTACATTTATTTTACAGTACACCGTAATTTCAACAGTAAAACACTGTGAAATGCAGAGTAAAATTACGTAAATGTGTTTACTGTATTAATTATGGTGCATTTGGGGAAAATGTTGTGGGCGGGGAAAGAGTCTCTGACTCATTAACATATTTTAAGGTATGGCGTGTAAGAGACTATATTTGTTGCACCCGTAAGTAGGAATGCTGTACCTCCACAGAATACCGTAATATAAGCTACTCCAATGGTGCAACAGTCTATGGCTAAATCACCCCGGGTACATTCCTGGGCTGTGACATGGTCGGCCTTGGCCATGAGAGATATTGAATGGTTCACAATTGGCCCAGCACCGTCTGGGTTAAGGGAGGGTTTAGCTGGTGGGGCTTTACTTGGCTCATTGTGCTTGAATGACCCCTTGTGGGCCGGGTGCCTGATGGACTGATGATTGTTATTAGTTATTAGAACAGATGCAATTTGGGTGGGGGGGGGGGGGGGGTAATTGTTTGATTTGATTAATGTAAGATGGATTGATTATTTATTGTTTGAATTGTTTATTATTTTTGGAATTTAACAAACTTTATTTGGAAATTCTAGCATATATTGAATTTTGGAATAACCATTTAAATGAAACCTTTAATGGTTGAGTGACTAGCCATGTGCTTTTGATCTGTTTCACCTTGTAATCACTGTCAGTTTAGAAGCCTTTGTTAAGGCCTAAAGTGCAACTGATATAAAACACCTAGTATTTACATTTATGCTGTAATATGTAAATACATACAGCCAACCTGCTTGGTCTAATCCCTTGTAATTACAGTAAAATACTGTAGAAATAATTTTCTTAGTTTAATAGTCACTTTTACTGTATTTTACTGTGTTTAATTTCTCTGGCATCAAGTTACCTTGAATATCTCAGTATTGTATTGGCACTATCCAGATATGGTCAGAGCAACACTACCATTCAAAAGTTTGGGATCACTTAGAAATATCCTTGTTTTTGAAAGAAAATGATTATTTTTTGCTCATTAAAATAACATAAAATTTATTATATTCTACAGTGTAGATATTGTTAATGTTGTAAATGACTATTGTAGCTGGAAAAGGCAGATTTTTTAATGGAATATCTACATAGGCGTACAGAGGCCCATTTATCAGCAACCATCACTCCTGTGGTCCAATGGCACGTTTTAAGTTTATCATTTTAAAAGGCTCATTGATCATTAGAAAAACCTTTTGAAATTATGTTAGCACAGCTGAAAACTGTGGTGCTGATTAAAGAAGCAATAAAACTGGCCTTCTTTAGACTAGTTGAGTATCTGGAGCATTGGCATTTGTGGGTTTGATTACAGGCTCAAAATGGCCAGAAACAAAGAATTTCCTTCTGAAACTTGTCCATCTATTCTTGTTCTGAAAATGAAAGCTATTTCATGCGAGAAATTGCCAAGAAACTGAAGATCTCATACAACGCTGTGTACTACTCCCTTCACAGAACAGCGCAAACTGGCCCTAACCAGAATAGAAAGAGGAGTGGGAGGCCCCGGTGCACAACTGAGCAAGAGGACAAGTACATTAGTGTCTAGTTTGAGAAACAGATGCCTCACAAGTCCTCAACTGGCAGCTTCATTAAATAGTACCCACAAAAACCAGTCTCATCGTCAACAGTGAAGAGGCAACTCCGGGATGCTGGCCTTCTAGTCAGAGTTGCAAAGAAAAAGCCATATCTCTCTCCAGTGTCTGTGTTCTTTTGCCCATCTTAATCTTTTCTTTTTATTGGCCAGTCTGAGATATGGCTTTTTCTTTGCAACTCTGCCTAGAAGGCCAGCATCCCGGAGTTGCCTCTTCACTGTTGATGTTGAGACTGGGTTTTGCGGGTTTAATGCACTGACGATAAGTCCCTAAAGACAAGAGCGCCAGCTAAATGACCAAAATCTAAGTGTAAATGTGTAAATGAAAACTTGCAAAGGACGCAGGGATAAAATGACGCTGCATGGGTAATTCTAATAATATACTGTAAATTTGGTACTATAAAATTGATTAACATAACATGGATTACATTACCTGTACTGTAAAATAAATTACAGTAACTTACTGGCCAATTGCTTTCAGTAAATTACTGTAAATTTCACAGGAAACGTTTACAGTGTCGTCAAAAGTAATCCACCAGGGAATAGGGTGTCACTTGGGATGCATCCTATCTGCTCAATGCTTCCAGGCATGAAGCTCTGCCCATCATTTCAAAAGCAGGTGAAGTGAAAAAGCATATCTCCTGCAGGTTGGAACAGACTACAGGAGTGAATCTATCCTCTATCCTCCCACAGACATACACTAGGAATGAGCATTACAGTAAACACTCCTCCTGCACACACACAATGCATGCACGCATGTGGGTACGCACACATGCACACACAAAATCAAAACGCACACACGCGTGCACACACACACACACACACACACCACACACACACACACCACACACACACACACACACACACACACACACACACACACACACACACACACACACACACACACACACACACACACACACACACACACACACACACTCTCTCTCTCTCTCTCTCTCTCTACAACAGAGATGAATCTTGCCAGAGCTGGCTTTGGTTCCCTATGGGGCTGGAGATGGCAGGCAGGCTCCCTGAAATGCCACCACCACGAGGGTGTCACTGTATCCTGTCTGTGTGGATTAGTGCTTCCTCCAGCTGCAGGCCCAATGTGTGTGTGTGCGCGCGCGCGCCTGCGGGAGTGTCGGTCTGTGTGTACAAGCATCTTCCTTGTACACCTTACAGCTCCAGTACCCTCTATCAGAGAGCTTAGCCTATATAGAACAAACTGCGCTACAAACGAAGATACAGTCATTTTATTCAACATAGGAATTTGATTGAAGTCTAAAATGGGACATTTATTTATTCTTTATTCCTTATATATACTGCTATGAGCCATATCCCAAGTGGATGCTCTTGTGTGGAATTCCTTTTCCTTAAGGATGCACTGAAATGTCCTTTCCTGTCTCTTGCATGTGAGAAGCCCTTCATTAGTTTGTTCTTCATTGTTTACGTGGAGCTAGTTTAATCAACTGTCAGTTTAGTCCCTTTTGCATTTTCCATTGAGAGAGTTAGCCTATACAACGGCAAAATCATCATCATGACGTCTGACCGGCAAGACTATACCCTCATAGTGGCTATTTGGCTCGGGTAACAAAATGTCCTATCTGGATGCCCTGTAATCAATGGGACAATCTAAGCTACAAGGCAAATTCTTCAGTGTAAAATGTTTTATCTATTAAACACTGAAAGTGTTGAGTCTGTGGACCAATATATACACATGAACCATATTAAATGAACACAGGACTTAGTAGAGTTACCAACCATGGACTGTATTTGTTAGTGACAGAGACAATGTTGTTGCATTCATCCATTTTCCATCATATGGTCTTCACCATGTGAGATCTTGAATGAATATGTTATAATTAAAACGTTTTATTATTTAACACAATACCATTAGTGATGGGGAAACGGAGCTTCCTGAAGCATTGATGTTTCCTAGCCAATTGCATCGGAAATAGGTTCATTACTTGAAGCTTTGATCAACACAGTGTACATTGGTGGCCCCTGCTGGTCAAAATAATCTAGAGTTGCCAAATTATTATAGACGACGTCCCACACCCCATATCGCGTTTGCAGGGAAGCCTTTTTGTTTCCTACCAACCCAATACCAAACCAATCAGGTGGTTGTTTGACAAAACAAAGCTTCAGACGTCATTGATCATGTGCTTCTGATAAAGTGATACAGACATAGACACACTGCTTCGAAGTACACTGCTTAGCGATTTCGACACATGCCTTGGAGCTCCTGTATCAAACGTAACATCACTAAATATCATACATATTTCATTAAGCCTTGTTTTGAGGGCCTAGTTTTACACAAATACATGGGCCTGAGACTCATACACATTTGCAGTGTTAATTCTGCTTAGTGTGTTGTATTTAATTAAAGCAGTTGGTAGTGTCCTCATTAGCGCTCGGGCAACCCCCCAAAGTAACAATTTAATATACAGTAAAACATAAAAGATGCACGTCCTCAATTAAAGAGACTGAAGACTCGAATCATGAAAATATAGACGTAGAGAAAGAGATAATCTTTTGGTTGGTTTCGATGTGATAAAAGTGTAATTCTTTTGTAGTGGGTTTGTGTGTGTGTGGGTTGAGGTTCAAACAGTTACGTTTCAAGTTTATTTGTGTAAGAATGTGTAATGACTACTTTAGAAATGTAACTCTCCAGTGTGCTCACAATAAAAACACAAGATCAGCAAGAAATATACAAACACACTAACCTGGTTAACCAGACAAATAGCTATGTTCATCATTCTGTTTTGTGAAACAATGGTGAGCACAGCGTCAGTCTGGTTTACCAGGGTACATGTACACAACAACAGGCAATGCAATCGTAAGGTTGATATACATAAAGTATTTCAGTAACACGTATGTGCGTGTGTGTCAGAAACACACGACAGTAAGTGCCCTTACCGTTTTTACAGATGGGACAGCACTGTTCTGGCTCGTAGACTGGGTTGACACACTCTGGGACGGCACAGTCAGAGACCACACAGTGCACCTCGTTATTTGGTTCACAGCGACACCACTCACAAGGCGAAGGCTGAAGGGAGAGAGGGGGGAGGGAGAAAATGGAGAGAGAGAGGGGGGGGAGAAAGAGAGACAGAGAAGAGGGAAGGAGGGAGGGAGAAAGAGAGGCAGAGGGAGGGGGGAAGATTTTAATTGCATTTGAATACCAATCATATAACTATTGTAACAACATGGTGGCAAGATTACTGTTAATATCAAGTTATAAGCCTTGAAAAAAATACAAGGTTTATTTGACTGAACATTTAAAAGATCAACCCATGGTTGTGTGCAGACAGTAGGATGTCTGCACACTCTTAGAAAAAAAGGTTCCAAAAGAGTTCTTTGGCTGTCCCCATAGGATAACCTGTTTTGGTTCCACGTAGAAACCTTTTGGGTTTGAGGTAGAACCCCATGTAGAAAGGGTTCTACATTGAATCCAAAAAGGTTATATCTGAAACCAAAGGGTTCTGCTATGGAGACAGCTGAAGAACCCTTTTAGGTTCTAGATAACACATTTTTTCTAAGTGTGTAGGGTTACTCTTTACAACACATTAGGAAATCCACTGAAACTCCACTTGTAAACTGACAACTATGATATGATCTAGCAGTGTTCCTAAGCAACAGTGCTTAGCCTACTCAACCTTGGGGGCAATGCTGGAAACAGAGTGATTGAATTGGAACACCTCAATCACGCCACATCAACCTGGGTATGTTTCCATTTGTCCCTCTACCTACTGAGATCCAACTGGTACCTAATGTCATGGGCAGGTCTCCTATTGGAAAAAAGTTACTGTATCTCCATGGGACTTAGAGTAAGTCCAAGGTAAAATAAAAGAGAAACACGTCTGTCTGTAGCAAAAGGTAAATATTAAGCTCACGTAAAGAATATACTCGTGGGAGAACTCAGAATGAAACAGAATGAACTCCAACAGTTGTTGTCATGCAATGTCTGCATAAGCAGAAACCTTTATTTTACCCACTGACCACATTTCGATTATAGTTTGTACACTCTTAAAAAAAAGGGTACAAAAAGGGTTATTTGGCTGTCCCCATAGGAAAACACTTTTTGGAGAACCCTTTTTGGTTCCAGGTAGAACCCCCTGTGGAAAGGATTCTAAATGGAATCCAAAAAGATTCTACCTGGAACCAAAAGGGTTCAGCCTGCAACCAAAAAGGATTATTCAAAGTGTTATCCTATGGGGACCGCCAAAGAACCCTTTAAGGCTCTAGATAGCACTTATTTTTCCAAAGAGTGTACTACATGCCTTTTGTAGTATAGAATGTATGCCATCATGTTGTAAGCGACAGTGAAAGCAATTCACTGGCTCTAGAGAATGACAAAACCACTATCTTTCATTTTCACATTCACCCACTGCAAAGGGTATCCTTTTAGCAATGTTAAAAGTCCCTGCAGCCCCAATGGCCTTTTCTCTGCCCCAACTTAACAGAGCGTGTGTACTAAATGTCACCCTATTTCCTATATAGTTTTCTACTTTTGACCAGAGGCATATGGGCCCCGGTCAAAAATAGTGCACTATAAAGGGAGTGGGGAGCCATTTGAGACAAAGCCAGAGAGATGTTGACTCATACATTTGGAGCGGTGCCTCCGCCTGGCTGGCGGAGTGTGTGCGCGTGCGTGTGCGCGTGCGTGCGCGAGTGAGTGTGGGAGTCAATAGGGTGATGAGAGACAGAGGAGAAGCCTGAGCCCTCTCAGTAGCCAGGGTGTTTAAACTTTGTACGTAGGTAATTGCCAAACTGAGACTGTCCCACACACTAATGATCCCCTGTCTATGCCTTCAATAACACTGTTTGGCCTCAGAGCCAAGGGCTCTTATCCATGGAAACGCTCCCTAATTGTACTGAGCTCAATGGTAAACAAGAACAAACAAGTTTGTGCCTGAGGGTGTCTTTTCAACTGAAACTGCATGACTTTTACTATGAAACAGCACTGTTAGTGATACAGTTGAAGTCGGAAGTTTACATGCACTTAGGTTGGAGTCATTAAAACTAGTTTTTCAACCACTCCACAAATGTCTTGTTAACAAACTATAGTTTTGGCAAGTTGGTTAGGACATCTTTGTGCATGACACAAGTAATTTTCCCAACAATTGTTTACAGACAGATTATTTAACTTATAATTCACTGTATCACAATTCCAGTGGGTCAGAAGTTAACATGCACTAAGTTGATTGTGCCTTTAAACAGCTTGGAAAATTCCGGAAAATAATGTCATGGCGTTAGAAGCTTCTGATAGGCTAATTGAGTCAATTGGAGGTGCACCTGTGGATGTATTTCAAGGCCTTCCTTCAAACTCAGTGCCTCTTTGCTTGACATCATGGGAAAATCAAAAGAAATTAGCCAAGACCTCAGAAAAACAATTGTAGACCTCCACAAGTCTGGTTCATCCTTGGGAGCAATTTCCAAAAGCCTGAAGGTACCACGTTCATCTGTACAAACAACAGTACACAAGTATAAGCACCATGGGACCAGCCAGCCGTCATACCGCTCAGGAAGGAAACGCATTCTGTCTCCTAGAGATGAACGTACTTTGGTGTGAAAAGTGCAAATCAATCCCAGAACAACAGCAAAGGACCTTGTGAAGATGGTGGAGGAAACGGGTACAAAAGTATCTATATCCACAGTAAAATGCGTCCTATATCGACATAACCTGAAAGGCTGCTCAGCAAGGAAGAAGCCACTGCTCCAAAACTGCCATAAAAAAGCCAGACTACGGTTTGAAACTGCACATGGGGACAAAGATCGTACTTTTTGGAGAAATGTGAAACAAAATAGAACTGTTTGGCCATAATGACCATCGTTATGTTTGGAGGAAAAAGGGGGTGGCTTGCAAGCCGAAGAACACCATCCCAACCGTGAAGCACAGGGGTAGCAGCATCATGTTGTGGGAGTGCTTTGCTGCAGGAGGGACTGGTGCACTTCACAAAATAGATGGCATTATGAGGAAGGAAAGTTATGTGGATGGAAAGTTATTTGGATATATTGAGGCAACATCTCAAGACATCAGTCAGGAAGTTAAAGCTTGGTCGCAAATGGGTCTTCCAAATGGACAATGACCCCAAGCATACTTCCAAAGTTGTGGCAAAATGGCTTAAGGACAACAAGGTTAAGGTATTAGAGTGGCCATCACAAAGCCCTGACCTCAATCCTATAATTACACCAGCTCTGTCAGGAGGAATGGGCCAGAATTCACCCAACTTCTTGTGGGAAGCTTGTGGAAGGCTAACCGAAACGTTTGACCCAAGTTAACAATTTAAAGGCAATGCTACCAAATACTAATTGAGTATATGTAAACTTCTGACCCACTGGGAATGTGATGAAAGAAATAAAAGCTGAAATAAATAATTCTCTCTACTATTATTCTGACATTTCATATTCTTAAAATAAAGTGGTGATCCTAACTGACCTAAGACAGGGAATTTTTACTAGGATTAAATGTCAGGAATTGTGAAAAACTGAGTTTAAATGTATTTGGCTAAGGTGTACGTAAACTTCCGACTTCAACTGTACATACTCAGAAAAAAAGGGTTAAAAACGGGTTCTTTGTAAGGCAAAGGGTTCTACCTAGAACGTTAACGTCTTAAGAACTATTTTGGAAGAAAGGGTTATTTGATTATTCTTTGGAAGGCAAGAATGATTCTTTGGAAGACAAGAAGGATTCTTTGGAAGGCAAGAAGGGTTCTACATAGAACCATATATAATATTTCCTAGCATGTCTGTTATTTTGCTTGTGCATTATTTGGTTGATTCATTTTATGCTACAGAAAAATAAAAAACATACCGTTTTCTAAACTAATCCAATCTATTGGATGTATTGCACCCATTACTGAGATGGTTGTTCCAGTTAAAATGACTGACAAAGTCTCAGTATTCAAGTTGCCTTACTCTGGCAGTCAGTCTGAATGCAGGTGATTAACAATGCCACTTGTTGGATATCCTAACTCTGGCTGGATTCCAATAAGAGTTACACGTCACTTTGTAAGCCAGCATGTGACTTGCAGGCTTGATGTGACCTGTAAACCAGGAGATTCTTAACACTGTGTTAGGGTATAATTAGTGATGGTGAAACGAAGCTTGATGAAGAATTGTGGTTTTCCAATGGTCTTGAAAACAGGTTCATTACTCGAGGCATTGATTAACACAGTGTACATTAGTGGCACCTGCTGGTCAAAAGAATTTAGAGCTGCCAAATTATTATAGATGACGTCCCATACCCCGTATCGTGTGCGCAACATAGCCTTTTTGTCTTCTACCAAACCTATTCCAAACCAATCAGGTTGTTGTTCGATGAAACTAAGCTTCAGACGTCATTGATCACATGCTTCTGATAAAGTGGTTTGAAGTATACTGCTTAGAGATTTTGATGCATGCCTCAGAGCTCCAGTATCAAACATCACTAGACATAACTAGGCCCCCAAAGAAATGCCTTATCATATATGTAATTTATTGTCATAAATAATTTAAAAAAAACTTTATTATACACAAACTGGCAGAAACATTTTCATGAAGGCATTTAAAGGTCTATGGAATCGTTATAAAACTGCAGCTCTAGGATAATGGTCTTATAGAACCTTTAGTAAACGTGAGGTGTCAGACAACTCAAGCATCCTCAGTTGTAACTAGTAACATGCAATTTCATGATACAGACTTTCATGAAACCTGTCATATTCAGAGCTTCCTCTGTTTTTCAGACAACACCAGACTCCTCAAACTGTGCAATCTACTTGATATCTATCTATCTAATTTACATATTTTCCTGCAACTGATCTTTCCACATACCTGTAACTTTCTCTATCCCCTTTCCTTTGGAATATTTTTTACCAGTACTCAATGGTCATTCAAATAACTTAATTTGTAAGAGACCTTGGACATATATTTTCAGCACTAGATGTACAGTAAAATACCTCCAGTTTTCTTGTACATGTAAATGCATGGATAGATCTCGCTGAATTTGCTTGATCTGGTGCCACTGCCAAATCTATGGGGGAGGTGATGAAGTTAAAACACTGACAAGCCTTTACTGCACTCTATATTTACCATCATATAACAAACATTTGCTTCTTCATGGCATAGATAGAAGATAAAACAAAATAAGAAATTGCACACTACTCATTGAGGGATACATTAGATATGGATGGTTGAATTCAACTGAAGCTATTATTTATTTCCTTTGTATAAGTTGTGTTACTTCCCTGCGGTACATGTTCATGTGCTGTCACAGTGTCTCTTACAAAGACTGTAAGATTAATTTATTTGACATGATCACCCGGAATAATTACATATTTCTCTGTAATCATGACAAGACAAACACATTGAATGCAATTTCTTGACTGGATGCATTGTTATACATTTGATACATCTGAAATTAAAGTATATTTAAAATTAACGGGAAGAATACACTGTATACTGTACTTCCTGCATCTCAATAATACATTGCAGGCCAGTGCACTCGTCCATCAATGTATTTACTGTATCAGTGCTAGAGTGCTTTGAATGCAACCTTTTGTGTGAGATTTACTGTACGGTGAAGTGGATTAATCATGCCACGGTATGTAAGTACGACAGTAACTCACAAAAAAAAGAAAAACACCAAGACCATGTTTTGCCATGCCGAGGGGTGTGTTAGTGTGTTTGTGGATCAAACTATATGGTGATTTGTGAGCCCATTCAGGTTCACATAAGGGTGAACTGACTGTCGAAGCTGCATTAGAGACTGTAGTGGTTGTACTCTGAGACTATTCTATGGGATCAGGGAGATGAGCAAGAAGTCCCTGGGGTGTAGATTAGGATGTAGTTTGGGGAGAGGGATGGGGAAAGTTACGTCAAAACAACATCTTATATTAACAGAACGAAGGAGAGGTGGAGTGTAGATGGGAGATGAAGGGATGGGAGAGGAGAGGTGGATTGGAGATGGGAGATGAAGGGATGGGAGAGGAGAGGTGGAGATGGGAGATGAAGGGATGGGAGAGGAGAGGTGGAGATGGGAGTTGGATGGAAGAGGTGAGGTAGAGATTAAAGATGGGAGATGAAAGATGGGCGAGGAGAGGTGGAGATGGGAGATGAACAGATGGGAAGGAGAGTGGGAGATGGAGATGAAGGATGGGAGAGGAGAGGTGGAGATAGGAGATGGGACATGAAGGGATGGGAGAGGAGAGGTGGAGATGAGATGAAGGGATGGGAGAGGAGAGGAGAGGAGAGGTGGAGATAGGAGATGGGACATGAGGGATGGAGAGAGAGATGGAGAATGGGAGAGGAGATAGGAGATGGGACATGAAGGGATGGGAGGAGAGGTGGAGTGGGGACATGAGGGATGGGAGAGGAGAGGTGGGATAGAGATGGGACATGAAGGTATGGAGAGGAGAGGTGGAGATGGGAGATGAAGGGATGGGAAAGGAGAGGAGAGGTGGAGATAGGAGATGGGACATGAAGGGATGGGAGAGGAGAGGTGGAGATGGGAGAGGAGAGGAGAGGTGGAGATAGGAGATGGGACATGAAGGGATGGGAGAGGAGAGATGGAGATGGGGGATATAAGGGGTATCCAAAGTCAGATAAAGACACAAGGCAACCTTTTTTAGCTTTCATTTACCTCACTCAGTTTATTAATTTAAAGTAAGTTATGCGGGGAACTAGCTCAAACTAGTTCAACACTCCAGTTATCTCTGGCCTACTTGTTTGCTTCTTTTAATCAGCTTTTCAAATTAAAACAATGCTTTTTTCTTCAGGCAAATTGGATAGGAAAATCAATTTGAGCAACTCATTTTAGATGCTTTTCATAGAAGGTTTCCTTTCATAGGTGTCAGTGCTGAAGAGCACAGTAACTAATTAGTGTAGGATGTGCAGTGTGGGCGGTGAAGTTTGTTCTTGTGTGTATGTGTGTGTGCACACGCGTGTGTAAGAGCGTGTGTTCTGTCCTCCATTCTATAATTTTCTGCTGTGCAAAGGGGGATATATTGGTTCATTACTTTGTAAATTGGTTTTCCTGTAATATTTGTGATCGTGATCTTGAAAGGCACTGCATTTTGTTGCGGAACTTTTACTGCAGTCAGACACTACTCTTATGAGCCTGATCAGTGTTTAAAAAGCTGTTGCAATGTCATTAGACTAGGAAGTTGAGAGAGCTGAGAGTTATAAAACCCTCAGAATTTAACCTAAACCTTGCCATTTTGTCCAAAAGTGTCATTTGTAAATAACTGCATTTTATTTAGAAACTTCCACTGCAGTCACTTCTGTTATGATTCTGTGCTTTAATATTCAGTAGATTCAGAGCTGTATCTCTTGGGTTCCCATGTCATTAAACTGTGTCCAATCTGTCTCTTGTAACAATGTGGGTAATAGAGCTCGCCAGCTTGTATTCCTAAAAAACAGAAAGGAGTTACCTCTGGTTCGTTCAGCTATGGGAAAAATAGTGGGGAAAGAATAGGGTTTTGGGATAAACTGCAAAAATATGGTCTGAGGTTAACACAGGCTTAGGAGATCTTATACGTTTTGTTCTATGAGATAATATCAGTCATTTAACATTAATAATAAAGCCTTGATGTGCTTTATGTGCTTTTTTTAAATTTCACGAGAAGTGATGTTAGCTGATGAGTTGTACCCACCCCCACCCTTTTGCCCTTAGAACAGCCATAATTCATCGGGGCATGGACTCTACAAGGTGATGAAAGCATTCCTCAGGGATGCTGGCCCATGTTGACTCCAATGCTTCCCATAGTTGTGTCAAGTTGGCTGGATGTCCTTTTGGTGATGGTCCATTCTTGATACAGATGGGAAATTGTTGAGCGTCAAAAACCCAGCAGCGTTGCAGTTCTTGACACAAACCGGTCCACTTGTCCCCTACTAACATACCCCGTTCAAAGGCACATAAATATTGTCTTGCCCATTCACCCTCTTTAACCTGTCTTGTTTAACCTGCCTCCTCCCTTTTATCTACATGGATTGAAGTGGATTTAACCATTTACATCTATAAGGGATCATAGCTTTCACCTGGATTTAGCTGGTCAGTCTATGTCATGGAAAGAGCAGGTGTTGATAATGTTTTTTTACACTCAGCATATATTTAAGAGCATCAACGTTATGTAGAAACAAAATAAATCAGTGTAGCTTGTAAGACTACAGTTGCTTTTTGTGTCATTTTTGAATGGATGGGGACCCAACAACAAATGTCTTTAAGGTCCTTCTCAGCCCATCTCTCACCCCTCTCCCCTAGAGATCTCAGTCAGGAGCACGAATGGGATGGGGATTGATCGGATTTCAGCCCTACAGCCTGTCGAGTCCTGTTCTTCTCACCTGGGTCATAGATATAGAACAGTTGTTTTATATCTATGGCCTGGGATCTGAACTCACCCTATATTTCCTGGTTCTTGATTGGAGCTGCGCTGCAGAGGCTGGGGGTAGGACCGGGGGTAGTACGGGCGCGACGGCGGGCGGACTGGTCCCTTCCTCGTCGGACGGGGAACCCTGTAGGTGAAACACCTACCGAGGTTGAGTGGCACAACTCTCTCATACTGTCTTATATACATACTGTATACTATCTCTCTTTCTTATAAATATACTGTATATATCTGTGTTATATTCTACATTACATGCATCTGAAATGAAACTGTACTTAGAGTGCGCTATAATACTGAATATAACACAGCAGTAAAGACCCACCCATAGTAATATGATTCTATTTCTACAGACTAACTCAAAAACATGATTATTTTTCTATGGAACTACTAGTGTTTTCACTCTACCGTCCCCATCACCAAACCACATAACTGTCCATCAGGCTAATAAAGTAGCTCCACATCAACTACATTACATCCATATTAAAAATGGACCACTGCCCAATAGAGACTGACTCAGCATTCTGTGGATGGAAAGATTCACTTTCTGATGAATGAGGTCTTTAAGGCTGGATCATATTTCTTAACAGATTACAGGGCATCGTCCGTGATCAATCAATGGTTAGAGAGTCCTTACTTATCAAATAGTTTTATTACTGACAAGGTATCTACAGATGTAGTATCTTAATTTGAGCCAGTTTTCTCAAGCAGGAAAATAATACAGCAACAGTAAATGTGAATTATTATGTTGATTACAATTAATGGACATTTTTTGTAGTAGTTGATACATTTTACATTAGGGCAAATTAAGTATGACATTTTAAAGTGGAAGTTACAAACTTTAAAAGCCTTTTTAAACCTTGAATAGACTACAAGTTGACATTTCCTGCTGTGCAAGGAAATTCTCATCAACAAAATAGTGATCAAATGAAGATCCTACATCTATACAGAATGTAACCCTGAGACACTTGCACAAAAGATTGATCACATTCCCTATTCCATGATCAGTGAATTAGTAACTATGAGACACATAAAATGTTGGACAAGGTGGTGATACAGTCTGATCTGTGAGATCAAAACTTTAGTGTTTCTCTCTTGGCCTGTGTTTAGGAGAAATATAATACCCTTTTCACATCCTGGCTCCGATACATCCTTCCTACATTGTCCTTTCCAGCACGGTTCCAGCAACTATGTTGAATGCCTAACCAGGCCAGTGCATCATGGCTTAGCTCGGCCTGGCACTTGGCACAGTAGTGTGAATCAACCCTCAGAGATATCTCCAACCTTACAGAGATGAAACCTGCCTTGTGGGTCTTAGATATACTGCTTGTGTTCCAAAACCCCAGTGTTTCTCTAATGTTTTGTGTGTTGTTTAGAAGAGATATCAGAGAGATCTCCAACCTTAAAGAGATTGAACCTGCCTTGTGGGTCTTAAAGATATAGATCTCTGTTGGACTCCTTCCCCGCCTGCTGTGTTCAGTAAATGCGGAGCTATGCATAAAGAGCCAGGACGATGGCCAAGGAAATGCCACCGCAGCCCACGCCAAAGGTTAACCAGCCAGCCCTGTCAGCATCCTCTTAATTGGGGCTTTGATCAGAAGCTACCGACACCCTTCAATTTTTTGTTTACTCTGCTGGGCACTATGCAGTCATCGTTTTATACAGTAATTCAAAGAGAAATTATGCTTTCATGTCTTTAATAATTTCATAAATAGGCACTTTCATTCTGGCACAACTGTGGTGATTATGACTTTAGCTTCCTCAAGTCATCAGATGCCTGTCACTGATCAACAACCCCAAAACAGTGATCTGATCAAAGCTTCAAAGCTGTGGTCAATGGGAATTCTTTGCTACATCAATTATTTATCTAAACTATCTGAAAATGGCGATTTTCATTGACCATCCACAGTTTCCCCTCTGTGGTCTGCCTCCCCCTGTAATTTCTCTGTTCAGTTGAGAAAATCAATTGGAACAAATGAATGGTTTTTCAAGAGGTGTGAAATGTCCTTCCCTCTCGCCGGGCCCTGCCACTCAAGGTTAGTGGGGATGTGAGGGTGAGCTGCACTATTGATGGACTTGATCTCACATCAAACCAGCAGGCTTTACTTACAGGCCTCTCTCTCCCTGAGGGGAGCATGGATCTGCATCCCAATACAGGCCTAAGAGGCTTCGTCCGCTCAACACCGATCCAGCCAGGCTGAGTTCCAAATGTCACCCCATTCCCTTTATAGTGCAATACCCTATGGGCCCTGGTCAAAAGTAATGCACTATAAAGGGAATAAGGTGCCATGGGACGCGCCCCCAGTCACTGATCACAATGGATTAAGTACACAGGTTTAAAGGGCTGATCGCTCACAACCTTATTAGCAACACACTGCTTTACTTAAGTCCCCCATACTAATTAGCTAATGTCATGCTCTTTTTGGAGATCTAAAAGCCTTGTAAATGATATGCAGTCTAAAATTAGTGGCAGGTGTTTCACTGGGGTGAGCAGTCACATTGTGATTGAATTGAATTGAGTTGAAGAATGTGATCAAGGACAAAGGTGGAATATGGAAAATAGTATAATCAAATCAATGAACTGAGCTATTCGAGAGATGAGATTTCTTACAAACAAAAATTACAAAGTTTGCTTGTCAGACTAAAACTGACACAGTTTGGTGCCCACTAACCACGTTTCCATTCACAGTTTTTATGCAAGTAAAGTCATTTCTTATATATATAAAAAAACCTGTGATGGAAACAGGAAGTTTCGGTGTAATTTTATAAATGTCGACAGATAATTTGTTAGTTCGACATGGTGGGATCTTTTTGTGTTAGTAAAATTAATTATACGAGAAATGGCGGTGGAAACAAAGTAAATTTGAAGTCACGCAACAATATGGTGTGTGGTCCTCCCACTACTTGGGAAACCATGCTATTTATTAGGCTACAGATAAAATAAGTTATGATGAACTTCACAGGGTGGTGAAAGTACACGGTGATGAGCTTGATGCTGCTTTCCAATAACTATTGAGAGTCTTATTCTGGTGACATGACGAGCGATGCTTGACTGCTATTTGACAAATAATAATATTCTCGCTCTCATCCATAATAATCTCATTTTGTAGACTAGCTAACCCGCACGGCCTACCCGCACTGTATCTGCTAGCTGTTGGCTAGTGCGCAGGTTCCAAGACCAAAGCCAGAGTATGCACATTTGCTATTTAACGCAACAGTTTTGTGAAAAAACTATCGGTAGTTGAAAAAGTGATGGAAACACATTGAACTTTAGATTTTTATTCGGTACATCATTCTTTTTGTGTGTGCACTACGTCATCACGCACTGATCTTTATCCACAACAAGTCCATTTGGTGGAAACACACCTTTGGTTGGAAAATGTGCATATTTTCTTTATGCAGATTCTAGAATATTTGCATGAAAATATTTTGCCAATTGGATTGAAACCTAGCTACTGTCTAACTTTTATATCAAACTTTAGGGACCATGGTTTGCTGGGGAACGGAAATGGAACATTTGTATAATTTGATTTAATGCTAACCATCACACAAGTTGATGATTGGACACATTACATGAAAAGGAAATTAATGCCATTGGCAACTGCAAGCACAATGAATACTAAAGTATAATGGAAACTACCCAAAACTCGAAGGACAATTATTCGGCTGTACCCATAGGATAACCCTTTTTAGTTCCATGTAAAACCATCTGTGGAAAACCAAAAGGAATCTTCCTGGAACCAAGATTTCACATTCTTAAAATAAAGTGGTGATCCTAACTGACCTAAGACAGGGAATTTGTACTGGGATTAAATGTCAGGAATTGTGTTTAAATGTATTTGGCTAAGGTGTATGTAAACTTCCGACTTCAACTGTAAGCTTGTTTTTCTCCGAAGTTTGTAAACATTGTAAATGTAAACAAACACTGTATAGCCTCATAACATGGTTAAAACAATACATTTTATATCATGGACTGTCTGTCCTTGCATCGATAGCTCTGTCTATTAATCTGAGAGTGGTTCATTTCTCATGGCCCATCCCTCAGCTTTTTACCAAAAACAGAGGCAGGGCAACCATTTTGTTATTGTTTCATCTGTGGATTTGCCCTTTAAACAAGATAAAAGTGTCACCAACAAAAAGGTAAACAATAGGCCTATTGCAAATGCAGCATATTGCATTCATTTTTTCCACATGTTAATACCACTTTTAAGTTGCGCTCAAAGCAGGCCATTCCATGAGCGCAGCATTTATTTTTCAACTTGAATCATTGAGCCCAATCAGTCCTCCATGACAACAAAATCATAAACAACAGAGTACGGCTGGCTAATAAGTCCTTAGATTTTGGGGTTATGCTGAGGTAAAACAATTTGGCTAATCTAGACTTCCATATTTCAAAGTCCTATTCTTGAAAATCAAGGGGTACAACATTTATTGGAATGACTGGAATTCAGATTTTAATGTAAAGATATCATTTAATCATATCATTATATGTGGTAGAAAGTGATGGGTTAGAAGATGCCTACATAACCAACCCATAAAGCAATTTTTTTACATCCATATATTTGGGCTTCCGCAGTGGTTTAAGGCATTGCATCTCATTGCTAGAGGCATCACTACATACCCTTTTTTGATTCCAGGCTGTATCACAACCATCCGTCGTCCAGGCAAGGGTTTGGCCGGGGTAGGCCGTCATTGTAAATAAGAATATGTTCTTAAAGGATCGGTCCCCCCCCAACGGGATAGTTGAGCAAACATAGGCTAATGTGATTAGCATGAGGTTGTAAGAAACAAAACAAAAATCCCGGGAAATAGACATGTCTGATATGGGCAAAAGTTTAAATTCTTGTTAATCTAACTACACTGTCCAATTTACAGTAAGACTTGCCTAGTTAAATAAAGGTTAAATAAAAAAAATATATGGCCAGCAATATAAACTTTAACATAAATTTATCTTGCAAAAGATGTTGTTCAATTGATAACATACCAAAAATCGGTAACATACCGATTTTTGTCTTCTTCTAATGCCTATTAAGGGGAAAGTAATCTGAAAGTAACTGAATGTAATCAGATTACATTACTGAGTTTGGGTAATCTGAAAGTTACGTTACTGATTACAATTTTGGACAGGTAACTGTAATGGATTACATCTAGAAAGTAACCTACCCAACTCTGGACAGCCTATAGGGAGGAGGTCAGAGACCTGGCAGTGTGATGCCACAACAACAACCTCTCCCTCAACGTGAGCAAGACAAAGGAGATGATCGTGGACTACAGGAAAAGGAATGCTGAACACGCTCCCATTCACATCGATGGAGCTGAGGTGGAGCAGGGCGGGAGTTTCAAGTTCCTTGGTTTCCACATCACCACCAAACTATCATGGTCCAAACATACCAAGAAAGTCGTGAAGAGGCCACAACAACACCTTTTCCCCCTCAGACTGTAAAGATTTGGCATGGGTACTCAGATCCTCAAAAAGTTCTAGAGCTGCACCCTTGACAGCATCCTGACCGGTTGCATCACCACCTGGTATGGCAACTGCTTGGCGCTGCAGAGCGTAGTGCGTACGGCCTAGTTCATCATCCAGGACCTATATACTACGTGTTGTCAGAGGGAGGCCAGTCACCCAAGTCATAGACTGTTCTCTCTGCTACCGCACGGCAAGCGGTACCTGAGTGCCAAGTCTAGGTCCAAAAGGCTCCATAACAGCATCCAACCCCAAACAATAAGACCGCTGAACAATTAATCAAATGGCCACCTGCACTATTTGCATTGACCCCCCCCCCCCCTTTGTTTAGACACCTCTACTGGCTGTTTATTATCTATGCATAGTCACTTTACCTCGACTAACCTGTAAGCACACACATTGATTCAGTACCAGTACCCCCTGTATATAGCTTCATTATTTTCTTAAAACTGCATTGTTGGTTACAGGCTTGTAAGTGAGCATATCACGGAAAGGTCTACACCTGTTGTATTCGGTGCATGTGACAAATAAAATTGGATTTGATCTATACACATCTTCACTGGAGGAATTTACACAAGATATACTAGGAATGATATGATACTGCATAAGGGTTGGTATGTTTCTTGACACTATAATTAAGAAATAAGTCTTGATATATACCAGGGCTAAGGGCTGTTCTTATGTACAACACAACCCTTAGCTGTGGTATATTGACCATATACCACAACCTCCTGAGGTGCCTTATTGCTATTATAGACTGGTTACCAATGTAATTAGAGCAGTAAAAACACATGTTTTGTCATACCGGTGGTATAGGGTCTGATATACCACAGCTGTCAGCCAGTCAGCATTCAGGGCTCAAACCACCCAGTTTATAATAACAAATATGAACCCTGTAAATTGTGTATATTGTTTTTTATTGACAGGGAGAGAAAAACAATGCTCTAACAGCAGATTAGAGAGGCACCGTGGGATTAAGCTGCTCATCTAGCTAGCCTACTGTTTCTAATATAACATTTCCTATTTCACATCAGTAAAAAAAGGCATTACAGTCCCAATATGCATGACTATTTAGGGCATATCTCTGCATGATTTTGTTTATGTTTGTCATGTCAGAGCTACTGTACTGTATTCAGCTCATTGTGTATCCCCCAGGTGTTCCTCCTGTCACAGGTCTAAGATATGTTCTGAGATAAAAGTTGGTACAATTCCTTCTCATGCTTAGAATGATTGCTGCATTATCCGACAGAGTTCTATTAAACACTGCTGGGGGATATAGGCAACAGTATGTGAGTGAAAAATTGGTCTATCTATGCAAGCGAAAATCGACTTATTCTTGACTCAATCCTACTCTTCCAATCTGTAGGTTTAACTGACTCTCTCATAGCAAAATTAAATGAGCAGCGCTACAATATACTGTAGGTAATGTTTACAAGCCACTGATAAGAATCACTATTGGTCAGTATAGACAAGACATGTCCATACCAAGACTAAATAATAATAATAATAATAATAATAATTTAGCACATTTCTACAGCACTTTTCATAACAATCTTAATGCGATTCAAAAGCAAAAAATAAACAAGCAATACATCATCATGAGTAGTTTAGCTATAGTTAGGTAACCAATAGGCCATGTCTTTGAGTCCATCCTCCAAAGATAGAGATGGGAAGTTCATGGCTTGATCAGAGGAAGTATGGTCAGGGAGATGGTTGATGAAGAGTCTGGTGACAATCATGTAGAAGGCTACTCTGGGAACTAGCATGAGTCGTGTAGCTACTGGACTTATCCTCCTTCACAATGTATGGCACCTAGTTGGGTAACGCATCAGCAGCTCTTGGTGCCAGAAAGCTCACCACACACAGTTCAGAGTACTAGCCAGTCGTCCCAACCACAAACCCTCTGCCTCAGTACTGCATTAATTTACTGCATCTCCCATTCTTCTCAGGCTTCAGGTGACTCTTAAATTGATGTTTTCAAAAGATCAGGAACCAGCAGCCAGGTGAAACAAAAAAGCTGGTACAGTGTCCAGATGCATCATTCGAACAAAAACAATTGGCTAGCTAACCAAGCCAAAAATAGTTGACCTGCCAGTCTATCAGCAAATCTGTGGGTAAAAACCACCAGAAATATGCACTAAAACTCAATGTTATCAAAAACAAAACAGCTGATAAAAAACAAATAACAAATAATTAAATATGTACACATTTACAGGAGTTCTCTGTTTAAGCTCTCTGTTTAGGCTGGTGCCATGGCAACTACAGAACAATAAATATATGACTCTGCCATCTTCTCTGGCTCTCACCCGACTGACATATACCTCTCCAACACTGACAATGTGCTTCAGCCTCTTCCATCATGTAATGTCCGACCAACACGACTAATTGCCATGATTAATCATCATATAAATATATCAGCCCAGTTCAGGCCTTAAGGTAGGGCTGGGTATGCGTAGATTTTATCCAGTATAATAGGCCAGTATAGTAGGCCAGCCTACCTCAAGCGTGGTACAGCTCCAACCATGGCTCAAAGCATTCAGTTTGCCATTGATGAATGTGCTTGGGGAATCTCCAAGCCCATTGATAAAGTGTGAGGTGCCTGTAGATGTGCAGCACAAAGTGTCATTACTAATCAGCCATATCCGTTACGCCCCCACTGTCACAGCCAAGATGCTTGAGACGCTTGAAAATCTTGGCCTGGAGGATGGATAAATACATAGGCTAGACGCCGACCAGATTATCTAATATAATCCCATTTTGTCCATTTCTAATCCACAGAGTAGGCGTAGGCCTGAATACAAGATACCATGATTTTCTGCATCATAAGACGTGCACATTTACATCTTTCCCTCTGCCACCAGGTTCAGGCCCAGCCTCTCCTCTAACCTTAACCCCAACTTTAACCTCCCCTCTGCAGATTCAACACCAGTTCCAGCACCAGACCGAGTCACAGCACTAGAATACTGGAAGAGGTACAGAGGAGGGACCCAACATCTAACCTTCACCCGGAGTGAGCGGACCAGGGGAGTGCCACCATTGACATCCGGGTCTAGGGCTCCCTTGTGTGTCTGCTTCCTCCTCAGGTTGTCCTTTCTCCCCTCTGCAGGCCCAGTTACAGCACCAACTCAGTACACGGTTTCCAGCACCAGTCCCAGCACCAGACCACCAGACGAAGAGGAGGGACCAAAGATCAAACCTTCACCTGGTGATCAGGCCACAGGAAAGTAACACCATGGGCCTCTGGGTCTAAGGCACCTTTGTGTTTTTGCTTGCTCCTCAGGTTGTCCTTCCTCCCCTCTACAGACCCAGATCCCAATCCAGCACCTGAACCAGCCCCAGTTCCTTGTTCCTGTTTTTTACTGGTCTCCAGTTTTCCACCCTGGTCCCAGCACCAACATGACTTCCAGTCCAGTCCTGGCCCCAACAACAGCAACAACCCTGGACACAGCAGTGACCAACCACAACTGCCACCTCCATCCAGCAACTGCCAGCCCAGCCCAGACCCCGCCCACAACACAAAGACACAGACACATTGTGGACTGACTGATGGACAGATTGCTTTTGTTTGATTAGATTACCATTTGGTTTGCCTAATTTGACTTGATAGCTTATTGTTATAATTATTTATCATTTTGAATTTTGAAAAACCAAATAAAAGGACCTTAACCTTTTCAGGGTTCTTACCTAACCTTAACATTTCAAGGTTCTTGCTATGTAAACAGTTTGGGGATATTATGGCATAATTTTGACTGGCAAATGACTCCTATTCCCAATTTGAAGTTTCTGCTGAAGTCAAAATCTGGCGTATTAGGTAAATAGGACAGATGTCAAATAATGCAATAAGTTAATGAGTTCATGTTGCACTATGACTATCAAATCAAATCAAAACGTATTTGTCACATGCACCGAATACAACAGGTGTTAACCAACAATGCAGTTCAAGAAATAGAGTTAAGAAAATATTGACAAAATAAACTGAAGTAAAAGTAAAATAAAAAGTAAGACAAGAAAATAATATAACAATAACGAGGTTATATACAGGGGGTACCGGTACCGAGTCAACGTCGAGGTAATTGTAATTGTAAAGTGACTATGCATAAATAATAAACAGCGAGTAGCAGCAGTGTAAAAACAAAGGGGGTGGTCAACGGAAATAGTCCGGGTGGCTATTTCTAATTGTTCAGTAGTCTTATGGCTTGGGGGTAGAAGCTGTTAAGGAGCCTTTTGGTCCTAGACTTGGCGCTCCGGTATTGCTGGCCATGCGGTAGAGGAGAGAACAATCTATGACTTGGGTGACTGGAGTCTTTGACAATTTTGGGGGCCTTCCTCTGACAACACCTAGTATATAGGTCCTGGATGTCAGGAAGCTTGACCCCAGTGATGTCCTAGGCCGTACGCACTACCCTCTGTAGCGCCTTACGGTGAGATGCCGAGCAGTTGCTATACCAGGCGGTGATGCAACCGGTCAGGATGCTCTCGATGGTGCAGCTGCAGAACATTTTGAGGATCTGGGGACCCATGCCAAATCTTTTCAGACTCCTGAGGGGGAAAAGGTGTTGTTGTGCTCTCTTCACACTGTCTTGGTGTGTTTGGACCATGAAAGTTTGTTGGTGATGTGGACACAGTCAATTAACAGCAACACTATGGTGTTGAATACTGTAGTCAATGAATAGCATTCTCACGTAGGTGTTCCTTTTGTCCAGGTGGGAAAGGGCAGTGTGGAGTGCGATTGAGATTGTGTCATCTGTGGATCTGTTGGGGCGGTATGCGAATTGGAGTATGTCTAGGGTTTCCTGCATGATGGTGTTGATGTGAGCCATGACCAGCCTTTCAAAGCATTTCATGGCTACGGACGTGAGTGCTACAGGGCGGTAATCATTTAGGCAGGTTACCTTTGCTTTCTTGGGCACAGGGATTATGGTGGTCTGTTTGAAACATGTAGGTAGTACAGACTCGTTCAGGGACAGGTTGAAAATGTCAATGAAGACATTTGCCAGTTGTTCTCTGTTTGTTGTCGGTTCGTCTTGTTCATTAAAGCTTACCAGCGTTTTTCCTGTCAGCTCCTATCGTTTCCCAGCGTCTCTTTGATAGTCCTCCCGGTAATTTTACCTTTGCCTGTCCTGACCCTGTCGTCCTGTCGTCCTGTACCTTTGCCTTACCCTGGATTTTCGACCCCTGCCTGCCTTGACCTGTCTTTGCCTGCCCCTGTTGCTACAATAAACAGTGTTACTTCGACAGTTTGCATCTGGGTCTTACCTTGATCCCTGACAGTACGAACTGGCCATGACTGACCCAGCAGTCTTCGATCAGCTCTGCTACGCCATCTCCTCCCAGGGAGCCACCATTGGTATGCACAAGGAGTTGCTTTGCGGCATGATGGAGGGGTTCCAGGCCACGGCCGATCGTCATGACCAAGCATTGGACATTTTGCGGGAGCAAGTCCGTGGGTTGCCTACTAGGCAGCCGACCACGACGGTAACCACCGAGCCCCTCTGTAATCCGGCTGGTAGCAGCGCCGTCACCCCGGTATTCCGAGAACCTCGCTTACCTCCCCCGGATTGAAATGATCGAGATTCCAGAACTTGCTGGGCCTTTCTCAGCCAAACGAGTACACAAACTTGAGACGCAGAGTTGTCTGTATTCCGGTACTGCCGGTCATTTTGTGTCTACTTGTCCCTTCAAGAGAGCTAGCTTATTCGTTGGAGCTAGCTTATTCGCCCCCACTCTATGCCACCCTGCTGTAGGGCGACCAGTCCAAGTCTCTCCGGGTACTCATCGACTCGGGGGCCGAAGTGAGTCTTACCCTGGCGTCCGAGCTGGGCAATCCCCACTCAACCCCTCTCCATCCCCATGGTGTTAGAGCGCTGGACGGGCGCTCTATAGGCCGGGTCACCCACCAGATCACCCCCATCAGCCTACGAGTGTCGGGGAACCACAGCGAGGCTATTCAATTCCTGCTGGTTGAGTCTCCGCAGGTCCCCGTGGTATTGGGATTCTCTTGGCTCCAGTGACACACTCCCTCCATTGACTGGGCTACTGGTGCCATTGTGGGCTGGAGCCCGTCCTGCCACACTCATTGCCTGAAGTCAGCTCTGCCTGCCCCGGGACGTCTTCCTGGGGGCTTGGAAATTGCCCCGGACCTCTACACCAGCTCCGCAGAGTACCAGGACCTCCGGGAGGGGTTCAGTAAGGCCCAGGTCACTTCGCTTCTGCAGCACCGACTGGTATCCAAGAAGGTCAAGTCTGAGGCACTGGCACGTAGCTTTAGGGCCATGGCTACACCCAAGGAAGCTGAGACCTGTTCCCCCCGCTACAAGATTACTAACCCATCTGCTGTTCGTCCTCTGTTGCCCTGTACCCTCCGTATATTTCCTACCTTTTCTGTGTCTAGAGTCAAAACCATCTCTGACTGCCCCTTGTCTTCTGTTTCTAGGCCCATCCCTTCCCTGCATGTCATCGAGGGCCAGCCAGCATACACGGTGAGATGCCTCCTGATGGTTCGACCACTGGGCAGGGGTTTCCAGTACCTGGTTGACTGGGAGGGTTATGACCCGGAGGAGAGGTGCTGGGTTCCCGCTAAAGACATCTTGGACCGGGCCCTCATCGCCGACTTTCTCCGCCAGCACCCCAGTCAACCAGACATCCGCCTAGGTGGAACGCCTGGTGACGTCCCTAGACGGGGGGTACTGTTTCACCTGTCCTTGTGCTTGTCTCCACCCCATCCAGGTGTCACCCATCTTCCCAATTTTCCCCTGTGTATTTATACCTGTGCTCTTCGTCTCGTTAGTTCAAATTTATCAGCGTTTTTCCTGTCAGCGCCTATCGTTTCCCAACCTTTCTTTGCTAGTCCTCCGGTTTTGACCTTTGCCTGTTATGACCCTGTACTCGCCCTCCTGACCTCTCTGCCTGACATGATCCTGAGTCTGCCTGCCATCCTGTACCTTTGCCTTACCCTGGATTTTCGACCCCTGCCTGCCTTGACCTGTCTTTGCCTGCCCCTGTTGCTACAATAAACAGTGTTACTTCGACAGTTTGCATCTGGGTCTTACCTTGATCCCTGATAGTCCTGGTAATCCCTCTGGCCCTGCGGCTTTGTGAATGTTGAACTGTTTAAAGGTCTCACTCACATCCGCTCCGGAGAGCGTGATCACACGGTCAGCCGGAACAGCTGGTGCTCTCATGCATGCTTCAGTGTTGCTTGCCTTGAAGCGAGCATAAAAAGTATTTACCATGTCTGGTAGGCTTGTTTCACTGGGCAGCTCGTTTCACTGGGCAGCTGGGTTTCCCTTTGTAGTGCGTAATATTTTTCAAGTCCTGCCACATCTGACAAGCATCAGAGCCGGTGTAGTAGGATTCAATCTTAGTCCTGTATTGACGCTTTGCCTGTTTGATGGTTCGCTCCTTTAGCTCGGTGAGGATGTTGCCTGTAATCCATGGCTTCTGGTTGGGAAATGTACGTACGGTCACTGTGGGGACGATGTTGTCAATGCACTTATTGATGAAGCCGGTGACTGAGGTGGTATACTCCACAATGCCATTGGATGAATCCCGGAACATATTCCAGTCTGTGCTAGCAAAACAGTCCTGTAGCATCCGCATCATCTGACCACTTCCATATTGCGTGAGTCACTGGTACTTCCTGCTTTAGTTTTTGCTTGTAAGCAGCAATCAGGATGATATAATTATGGTCAGATTTGCAAAAATGGGGGGTGAGGGAGAGCTTTGTATGCTTTGTATGTGTGTGGAGTAAAGGTGGGATTTGGGCCTTGTCTTGACAAAGCAGTATATAGTTTGCGTCGGACTCATTAAAGAAAATATCTTTGTCCAGTTCTAGGTGAGTAATTGCTGTTCTGATGTTCAGAAGCTTTTTTCGGTCATAAGAGATGGTAGCAGCAACATTATGTACAAAATGAGTTACAAACAATGCGAAAAAAAACTAACAAAATAGCACAGTTGTTTAGGAGCCCGTAAAACGGCAGCCAAGCCCTCCGGCGCCATTATTATACACTGTATAAATTGTAACTTGTTTTTAAGGTAACTTATGTTACTGTAAATTCCAATAAACTTTGGTTTAAATCTACATTACTGTAAAGAAAGCACTTCTTTACAATAATGTACAGTAACATGCTGTAAAAAAAAATTACAGTAGCTTACAGGTAACTGTTTGTCAGTAATTTACCATTAAAACAAGTTATGTTTTTTACAGTGTAATATAATGAATTAAGACTAAGCTTGTTGAATCAACAATTAAAATGTTGAGTCTGTGGACCCATATTTACACCAAAACAGTGTTAAATGTTAACTCTGCTTAGTGTAAAGTCTTATTTAAATATTTCCCAGAGTGCCTTGTCTTTCGAGTAAATTGTAGAGTTACCACCCATGACTGTATTTGTTAGTGACAGAGACATGGTTTCAAAGCTAATGAAATAATTGTTTTTTTTTTTAAATGTTTGCAATATCGAATGCTGGGTAATATGATAATGAGATGTGTATGACTTTCAGGCCATTGTACTAGGGTGAAGCTAGGCCCTCAAAATAAGGTCTTAAGAAATACGTATGATATTGTGTTAAATATATATTTTGAAAGATAACATATCCACTTAGGATGTCACTTGGTGAAGTCCATAGGACTGTAAATGGATGAATGCAACAAATATGTATCTGTCACTAATAAATACAGTAACTCTACAATTTACTCGAAAGGCAAGGCACTCTGGGAAATATTTGAATAACACACTAAGGAGTGTGTTAATTTAACAGTGTCGCGGTGTCTATATAGGTCCATAGACTCAATCATTTCATGGTTGATTGAACACTGTTAATTTAGACTTTCTTTAACAATGGAGAATTTGCTGTGTCGATTCTCTGACGAGCAGAGAACATTGGGGGAAAACAAAATCATGATGTTTTGAGTGGAATGACTATCCAGTCAACACTGCTACATTTTTTTGATCACATTCAATTGTCACACTTAGCTCATTCTGCCTACCTAATTAAGCAACACTGCTTATAGTGTGTATTGTGGTACAAATACAATTGCATCCAAATGAGAATTAAACATTTAAAATGATTACAAACGACTGATCAATAGACCATGCAAATTAAAACAATAAACACCAAACATCCCTACCTTAAATTCCTCCAGGATCTTGTAAGTTTTCCCCCTGTATTCACAAAAGTTTTTAACTTCCTTGCATTCAGGACAGCATCCATTGTGCTCCACTTTTGTGCACTTAGGGTGTATCTTGGGGCACTCCGGCTGGTCGCACACTGGCCCATCCTCAGTGCACACGCATGGGCAGTTCGAGTGTCCCGGGAAGAAACGCTCCCCCAGTTTGTAAACAAAGCCACTGTCGTCCACGCAAACTTTCCCCCGGTAATCGTCGAAAATGATGTTGTCGCTGTTGGCAGTTCGCTCTGCCTCGTCCGCGGCGTAATCCTCGGGACTGAGGGAGGCTGGTGACAAGGTGGCGTGGAGGACGAGGAGGACAATGCAGGTTGTTGGAAAGAGAAAGCCCATCCTTCGCCGCGGTATTCCTGTTGCAGTCAAGGAAAGGGTCGAAGTTGCATTTACTTTGCCCATTCCATTCCCAGTCTGTGCAGCACGAAGGCCAAATTAACATGCTGATGATATCATGCAAATAGAATGGGATATTTTCAGTTAGAAGTATCCACAGCAACGGACACAATCCCAGAAAAGATTTACAATCTAACACAGCAAATTCTCAAGTGTTAATTCAACACTTAGTGTTAAATTTAACACGGGTCAAGTGTGTTGATCCAGGTGTTAATTTAACACTAACATAATTAATTTAACACTCACTGATGTAAAATAACCCCAGTGTTGGTGTTAATAACCAGTGTAAAATTAAAACCATGCTCATCTTTATCATATTTCCCAGCATGCTCTATTGCAGGTGGCTTTTTAGAATTGTTTGTTTCAATATCTATGTTTTTGCATGTACATTGATTGGTTAATTAATATTATGCTACTCAAAAATAAATAACAAACATATTTCTCATCTAATCCAATCTGTTAGCTGGATTTATTGCACCATAGGGCCAGACTACCGCATTTGGAGCCCCGGGGCACCGACCTCCAGGGGCCCACCCACCGTTTTTTGGGGGGAAATAAACTAACTTACTGCATTTCAATACATTTTGCCATGGTGCAGAGAGAAAAATGTGCATTTCTACACTTTTTGTCATGAGGGTAAGAGAAAATGTTGAAGTTTTAAAGCTAATTTCCTGCAATTCCACAGTTTTTGCCATGGGGTAGAGAAAAAATATGTTACCCGTTACTGAAATGGTTGTTCCAGTTTAGATGGTTTAATTCATTTTTCTCTGGGTGCTGCATTTGATCTTCAATGAGGTTCAGAGGGCCCCACTGAAACTGTATGAATGTAGGTCCGTTATACTTTCTACACAGTTTTGATTTGGGTTTAGTCATTTTAAATGGGCCGGATTGGCAGTCTTTCTAAATGCAGGTTGTGGGTGAATAAAGATTCATAATGTTGAATATCCCCACTCTGGCTGTATTCCAATAGGTATTACACATCACTTTCCAAGCCAGCATAATGTGATTTGCAGGCCTGATGTAGCATGAAAACCATGAATTTCAGGCCACTGTATTAGGTAAAAATGCGGCCCTCAAAATAAGATCTTATGAAAAAAGTGTTTCAGTGTGTTAATTACGTCTTATGATAACATATTTGCATAGGATCTCATTTGTTGAAGGCCAGGAAATTTTATTTGATGAATGCAACAATCATGTCTCTGTCATTAACAAATACAGTCAAGGTTTGTAGCTTTACAATTCACTGAAAGGCATGGCACTCTGGGAAATATGAAAATAATGCTTATCACACTGTTAATTTAACACTGAAAAGTGTGGACCCATATAGACAATGGACAAGTGTTGATTTAACACTGGATAATGTTCTGTCTATTATTACATTTCTTACATACATTGCAGAATGTCAGTATTTTAAGTAAGAGAACCCCCCAATAAAAACAAGATGTGTTTACAATGAAAAAACACATGAGGTTTTAGGATGAGTTTTACAGTGAATACATTGGGCATTATAGACTCACCGCGTTGAAATGTTCGGTTCCACTAGTTGGAGTCAGGATCAACAGAGATCCAAACCCAGTAGAATGGATTAAACACAGGATCCAATAACTTCCAGATTGACCATTGGATAAAACCAACAGGCTCCAGATAAAAATAGAATCCCCCTTCAGTTGCTGTTGTTGTACGTAAAAGCAGTTAGAAACGACACCATTTTCAGTACGGGTGACTTCGGAGCAGCGCGAGCGATGTGATTTGTACACACAAATCAATCTGATACATGACTCAGACGATCCCTTATTTCCCGTAGATAAGATAACAATAGGTAGTTGATGTGTGAAAAAGAAGCCTTGAATTTTTTTTCACGAAATTATTTTGCCTTCTATTGTTGCCAATAGGCTACTCATAGTCGTCCACGGCAGTGAGAGTAATTTCAATCAACTTCCAAATGCTGCAGGTAGATCAAAAACATAATTATGTATTGTAACATACATCCAGCAGCGAGTGCAATTGGAATAATAGACCCAAACTCTGGAAGATACACCTTTAAGAAGAGAAAAAATWACTAAAAGAAAATAAAGTTAAACCCAGCATCTCCAGTAAAAGTTAAATGTTTCGCCTACTAAAGATATTTAATTTGTCCACACTTTTCCGTGCGCACTCTCCGGGAAGAAGCAGAGAACATGGTAGCCTACCAATCATAGCTTGATGCTCGTTAGTTGAATAAGCTGAAGCGAAAAAGCCCCGATTCAAGTCCTCCGCCTATACCGCCAATTTTGTGAAGAGGAGCGTGCAGAACAGCGGCGCTTTACATCGCCCTTGTGAGTGAGAGGGGACGCATTTGACTTCAGGACCACGGACAGTGGCAGAGGGCACAGCCGCAGACAGCGCTATCTCCAGCACTGTCGCTGTTCAGTCGAGCGTCCCACTGAGCACGCGGAGATTGGAGAGCTTTCCCATCTTGTGTTGCTCCCCAGACCAGCAAGGAAAAAGCGAATGGTTTGGCGCAGCTAGATCACTCTTCAAAGAACTTGAAGTGGCATTTTATTCTATCGATATCCGCCCAAAATGCACTGAATCAATCGAAATAGCTGGATGGGGTTTGCGCTCTTAAATATCACGTGGAGCACTTTTTATTGAAAGCCTCAAAAACAGATAGCACAGTTTCTCTGTGCGCAGACGTGATTTATGCTACTGTAGCCTATGATCTAGATCACACACACATTACCATTCTTGCAGCAATAACTGAAATAGACTTAGAGAAAAGATGCTGTACAATGTGGCGTTATGTTCATTTGCAGAATAGGCTACACAGTAATTTCCTACGATTGAAGATCAGCACAATTCCACATTATACCGTATCTGCTCTACAGAGAACCTAAAGAGGTGCAACATTTTCGAGTGGAGGGGAGAAATAAGAATCTACAGAGCTCAGCTCCCAAGGCATTTGCTTGTACAGTACAGGGGTATGGTTCATGTCTATAATGGATATAACTAAAGGCTCTCTTCTCAGGCTGTCCCTTGGGATCTCTGGCTAACATGGTGTAAAATGTCAAGGGTGGATTAATCTCTGAGTGAAAAACATACTCATGATACCTCACTGGACAAGCAGCCACACAGAGGCATGTACCATGTACACTACTGTAGGATGTTGTGTGTGTGTGCGTGTGCATGTGTGTGTGTGAGAGTACCATGCATGGGTGTGTGTGTGTGTGTGTGAGAGTATGTGAGTAAGTCCATGTGTGTGTGTGTGTGTGAGAGTACGTGAGTAAGTCCATCTGGATGTGTGCGTATGCTTGCCTGCATGTGGTATAATGTTTCTGTGTGTGCTTAGCCTTGTCTCCGTCCTCTCTGTCAGAGTTAGTGCTATGCTTCTTTAAATGGGTCATAAACAACACCTATCAGGGCTAATCAGGATGAATTGTGTCAGAGCCCTGGATGACGTCTTACAGTGATGAATCATTTGCGAACAAACAGCTCTTTTTGACCAGATATCTTTTGGAGAACGAAGGGAACCGAATCAAGAGAGAGAGCCGTTCAATCCCTGATTTGAGTCCCTGATTTGTATACTACTGCTACTGATTTTTGAGCACCATAAAATGATGATCTGTAGAAACATTATAAAAACATTATCTGAAGATGGTAAGTCCTCACTGCAGGAACAATACGTAGTGGGGAGAGAGCCTCATTCTGGTCCACGCAAAATTTAGTCAGGTGAAATGTAGTATTTGAACTAAAATTTCATGATCTGACATAATGGTAGGCAACCCTTTAGGCTTTACATTAGAAATGTGCTATTTTTCATGTCTTTTCATCACATTTTAAGCACCACTGAACCAAGAGCTGTTTGGTAGCCAAATGAATGCCTCATTTAGGTGAGCTGAGCCAAAAGATCTGGCTCACCGAAAAGACTCGGAATACCCATCACTAATGTCATATCCCTGCTCCTTAGTAATTGAAGCATGATTTCTCCCATTTTTAATAGCAACGTGTTAGCTGTTTACCTGTTAGATCACCAACGCAATGTACTCTCTAATTGGCTCCTCACGCACCCCCTCACCCATCACACAAACATGCACACATACGTATGTAGGCAGGCACACAGGCACAAACACATTCACGTACGCTCACACATGCACACAGCATACACAGGCACAAACTTACAAATGCATGCATGCACACACAGGCATGAACACATACACACACACACACACAGACATACAGACACACACACACAGACTTTGAAAGGTTTCACTATAGCAACATATAGATAGGTCATCCTTCTCATTACTGGAGTATCATAGGCACAGCAAGTTCCATAAGATGATCACACACACACACACACACACACACACACACACACACACACACAACACACACACACACACACACACACACACACACACACACAGAAAGAGACTCTGAGCTAAGGCGCTGCTGCTGAAATTCTACATGGGTAATTTCTCGTATTGAATGATTAGTGAGATCCACATGCAGTCACATGGGAAGCTGTGGCCGCTTGGGGAAGTGGGTGTTTGACGTCGTCGTGCGTGATGTGACATGCATCTATATTATATTACAGTGTCAGCTGAAACGTTAACAAGCAAGGACAAGGTTGCACTTGCTCTGATGATAAGAACAATTATCTATTCTGAATGTACAGCATGAAATGTGCTGACCCTGTCTCTCACTAAAATACATTGTTGGCAATATTATCGTATTCTTCTTCATGCATATTGATGCTATCCCTCATGTCTTCATATTCGTCTACACCCGCAAAGCTTATGGACCGGTTTACCGGACACAGTTTACTAAGCCTAGTTCTGATTATAAAAAGTTGAATGGATAATCTCTACTGAAAATCCCTCTTTAGTCTACTGGGAAACCTGCCCTAAGTGTAGTTACCTTACTTACCTTCCTCGTGCCTTTTAGAGTCATGGTTGCCCTCTGTGTTAGCCTCTGAAGATGTTAACGAGACCGGCTCGTGTGACTTCTGAATGAGCTCTCACTCCTCATGACCATGGGCAGGGGCTAGAAGTGCAGCCACAGTCACAGGCTGTGCCATGCTTAGTTCTTAGCTCTGAATCACATCATCTCCCATCTCTAACACTACAGTATATGCTTGTCTGTGACCTGGTTGTATGATTGTATGAAGCCTAGAAACACTGATTGTTTCAATCTGGAGAAAAACAATTCAGCACCATAGTAGCCAAGTCACTTTCCTTTTTATTTTTGTAATTTATTTTTTCACACCAAATACAAACATACACATACGAACAACAATTTACAGACACACACAAACAACTACATCTCCTCTGACCAGATCCGCATGCTCACACCTCCATCCCTAGAGCCTGCATTATTGTTTGCCACATGGCCTTAAATTGTACCAATTCGTTTTCTCAGTCGCCATGCTAATTCAATATTTCAATAACAATTCATTATATTTTTCCATTGTGTTAATGATGGCGGATTAATTGATTTCCAAGTTTTAGTATACGTTTTTTTCAAGATGAGTGATGACAAAAGAATCATCCAGTCAGTTGGGTATCTCACTACACCCCCATATGCCATGTCTTGAAATATGCAGACCGCCAAATTTAAAGTAAGTTGTAGTAATACTTCTGACAGCCAACGTTCTAGCTCTGCCCATAACTTTTGGACTTTATAGCATTCCCAGAAAGCATGGATTATTGAATCATTGTTCATTTTACACTTAAAACATGACTCTGCTGTTGTGCTGTAGAATTTGTGAATTCTGTCTCTTGTATAATAAATTATATAAAAATTATATAAATTAGTTTATACTGGATTAAGCGTACATTTCTGTTAATTCATTAGTTATTCTCCAACTTTCCTTCCATTTTGTGCCAACATCAGTTCTTTTTAACTCTTGGTTCCAATAGTTTATATTTTTTTCTAAGAGATTGTCAGTTGGATATGCTCTTTGCAAGGTTTTGTATATCTTACCTGTCACTTTCCTTTTTAATTGACCATTGAACAGATTCCCAGATTTCACATTTAAGGCAGGACTCCAATTGGGAAGGCATCATGGCATCAAGCCAGAACAAGGTGGATCAATTATTTAGTGACACTGCTGCACACTGGTCCTTATAGGGTTATAAAGTAGGCTAGGTACTGTAGGGTGTGTTGTTTCAGAAAACTAACCACTACTACAGCAAGCCTTGGTCCATTAGCCCTTCACTTTGGCTTGTGGAAACCATGCAACGGATAATACTGTTGTTTACAGCCGAGCAGAAACAAGTGAAGTAGTACCTAAAATAGCTCCATCTCACATGTTAGCATTTATTTTCTCACTGCTGACTTTTCCTTTCTCTAGCTACTTCCAAAAGTGTAATTATTTGCTGCTCCTAAAGCTGCACTTGCTTGACATACTGTAAAAAAAAGATGAGAAAATCACAGACGTCCGTATACTGATGTAGGGGTTGATAATTTTTTGTTATGGCAAATCAAGTCTACAATTTTAAAGTGGAAATCACAAACTTTAGAAGCCTTTTTAAACCTTGAATACAGTAAAGTTTGCATTTGCTACTGTGCATAAAAATTCTCAGCAACAAAAGAGTGATCAAATTAAGAGATCTGTAGGAGCGATTCAAATTCAATTAGCTAATGGAAGAAGCAGCATGCTTCCTCCTGCTCCTTTTCCATTCACAGGGCTTCATTCACAAACTGCAACCAGGCAAGGACTGTAACAATGTTATAATGGTTTAGCCATTAGGTTTACATTTATAGACTGCTATCAGATTTTCTCAGTATTATATTCGGTCACGGCTGTTTACGCTGGCTTAATAAACTGAATGCCAGAGTGGCAGTAAAGGCCCGAGGTATGGCCTGCCTCTACAGCCTTGAGGTATCTATTACGTCAGTCACTGTACAAAGATGTTCTCTTGCATGACATGACAGGCAAAGGGCTGTATGTACAGTTGAAGTCGGAAGTTTACATACACTTAGGTTGGAGTCATTACAACTCATTTTTCAACCACTCCACAAATTTGTTGTTAACAAACTATAGTTTTGGCAAGTCGGTTAGGACATCTACCTTGTGCATGACACAAGTCATTTTCCCCAAAATTGTTTACAGGCGGATTATTTCACTTACAATTCGCTGTATCACAATTCCAGTGGGTCAGAAGTTTACATACACTAAGTTGACTGTGCCTTTAAACAGTTTGGAAAATTCCAGAAAATGATATCATGGCTATAGAAGCTTCTGATAGGCTAATTGACATCATTTGAGTCAATTGGAGGTGTACCTTTAGATGTATTTCAAGGCCGACCTTCAAACTCAGTGCCTCTTTGCTTGACATCATTGGAAAATCAAAAGAAATCAGTCCAGACCTCAGAAAAAATTGTAGACCTCCACAAGTCTGGTTCATCTTTGTGAGCAATTTCCAAATGTCTGAAGGTACCACGTTCATCTGTACAAACAGTAGTACGCAAGTATAAACACCATGGGACCACGCAGCCGTCATACCGCTCAGGAAGGAGACGAGTTCTGTCTCCTAGAGATGAACGTGTAGAAAATGCAAATCAATCCCAGAACAACAGCAAAGGACCTTGTGAAGATACTGGAGGAAACAGGTACAAAAGTATCTATATCCACAGTAAAACGAGTCCTATATCGACATAACCTGAAAGGCCGCTCAGCAAGGAAGAAGCCACTGTTCCAAAACCGCCATAAAAAAGCCAGACTCCACTTTGCAACTGCACATGGGGACAAAGGTCGTAGTTTTTGGAGAAATGTCCTCTTGTCTGATGAAACAAAAATAGAACTGTTTGGTCATAATGACCATCGTTATGTTTGGAGGAAAAAGGGGGATTTTTGCAAACCGAAGAACATCATGTTGTGGAGGTGCTTTGCAGCAGGAGGGACTGGTGCACTTCACAAAATAGATGGCATCATGAGGCAGGGAAATTATGTGGATATATTGAAACAACATCTTCAGACATCAGTCAGGAAGTTAAAGCTTGGTTGCAAATGGGTCTTCCAAATGGACAATAACCCCAAGCATACTTCCAAAGTTGTGGCAAAATGGCTTAAGGACACCAAAGTCCAAGTATTGGAGAGGCCATCACAAAGCCCTGACGTCAATCCTAGAGAAAATTTCTGGGCAGAACTGAAAAAGTGTGTGTGAGCAAGGAGGCCTTTAAACCTGACTCAGTTACACCAGCTCTGTCAGGAGGAATGGGCCAAAATTCACCCAACTTCTTGTGGGAAGCTTGAGGAAGGCCACCAAAATGTTTTGGCCCAAGTTAAACAATTTAAAGGCAACCAAACACTAATTGAGTGTATGTAAACTTCTGACCCACTGGGAATGTGATGAAAGAAATAAAAGCTGAAATAATTCATTGTCTGTACTATTATTCTGACATTTCACATTCTTAAAATAAAGTGGTGATCCTAACTGACCTAAAACAGGGAACTTTCACTCAGATTAAATGTCAGGAATTGTGAAAAACTGTGTTTAAATGTATTTGGCTAAGGTGTATGTTAACTTCCGACCTCAACTGTAAGTTTTTCTTGGGGAAAGTTGTACTTTACAAAGCAAAATCAAAGGTGTACTTTTAACTCTAAAAGTGTTAAATGTACATTATTTTCAGTGAATATAAGATTCCCAAAGAATTGGTGTTAAAATAACTTAAATAAAGTGTGAAAGATTTTATTTTTCCCCGTTCAACTCTTGAAGTGTTCAAATGAACCTGATTGTAGAGTTTGCATAGCTCTGCTCTAGAGTGATATGCAACACCTACAGTGTAAAACATAACACTTGATTTAGATTGAACTGGATTTACTTTGCTTAGTGGTGAAACTCTTATGCTTTCTCAGTGTAAGAAATGAACACCTGTAGTATTACAGTAAATCCTTTGTGCGCGTTGTGCAAAGCCAAATGTGCATATATCTCATGGTGCCTTCTCTTTTTGAGTGAATTGTAGAGTTACCACCCATGACTGTATTTGTTAGTGACAGATACATAGTTATTGAAATCTATAATATGTAGACTTGTGGCTTTCACCAAGTGAATACTTAGGTGAATACCATCATAAAATTTTTACTCTAAGATAGTACAATGCAGATCTCAAAAGGCCTGGGAAATATGATAATGATGTGTGCTGTTTTGATGGGACTGTTTTACTCCCCACTGTGTAAAACAACAACTCTGGATATTAGGCAAACAATAAGGGTTATTTTACACCACTGAGTGTTAATTTCACTTGTACAGAGTGAATTCAACTCCTGAATCAACACTAGAAATGTTACAATGAAAAATAACCACTGACCAATTTTCTGTTTAGGTTTGTCTTTCTTGGGGAAAAGGTGTACTGTGGCACAGGTGGCCGGTGGCACCTTAATTGGGGAGGACGGGCTCAGAGTAATCAATGGTTTTCAAGTGTTTGATACCATTCCATTCCAGTCATTATTATGAACTGTCCTCCACTCAGCAGCCTTCTGTGTACTGTAGGAATGTCTTTCTTTCTTGATGAGTCCTCCTATTTACAATGTGTCTTTGAGGAGGGAATTTCACATGAGAGTAGAGTTCCAGTAAAGTAGACAGTGTTCTTCTTACCGACATATTTGTCCCATTAGACACTGTCTGTGTCTGAAATGGCACCCTATTCACTAGGGACCCTGGTCAAAAGTGGTTCATTAGATAGGGAGTAGGGTACCATTTGGGATACAGTTTCTTGCTGACATATCCTTCCCTTCCAGGATAGTAGACTGTGTCATATCCTTCCCTTCCAGTATAATAGACTGTGTCGTATTACCTTCCCTTCCAGTATAGTAGACTGTGTCATATCCTTCCCTTCCAGTATAAGTAGACTTGTGTCATTATCCCTTCCCTTCCAGTATAGTAGACTGTCATTATCCTTCCCTTCCAGTGTAGTAGACTGTGTCATTATCCTTCCTTCCAGTATAGTAGACTGTGTCATTATCCTTCCCTTCCGTATAGTAGACTGTGTCATTATCCTTCCCTTCCAGTATGTAGACTGTGTCATTATCCTTCCCTTCCAGTTAGTAGACTGTGTCATTACCTTCCCTTACAGTGTAGTAGACAGTGTCATATCCTTCCCTTCCAGTACAGTAGAATGTGTCATATCCTTCCCTTCCAGTACGGTAGACTGTGTCATATTCTTGCCTTCACATTCTTGCCTATAGGCTGTCATTCTTGACGTCGTTGTAATCTTCCCTTGCACTTCAATTGATCCTAACATAATTTCACTGTGACAAATCTACTCCTTGGCAGAGCTGCTGGAATTCCCTTGCTGTTAAGAAAAACTGAGCAAAAATAATGAATCTCTCTCTATAGATTATCCAAATATTTCAGATTAAAAAATGCTTCTGTCAATTAAGCAACCTCATTTTGGTAAATATATCAATGTGAAATCAAATCAAAGTGTATTTGTCACATGCGCTGAATACAACAGGTAGACCTTACAGTGAAATGCTTACTTACAGGCCCTAACCAACAATGCAATATTTAAGTAGAAAATAGGTATTAGGTGAACAATAGATAAGGAAATATAAAGCAACAGTAAAAAGACCGTGAATAATAACAGTAGCGAGGCTATAACAGTAGCGAGGCTATATACAGGCACTGGTTAGTCGGGCTAATTGAGGTAGTATGTACATGTAGATATGATTAAAGTGACTATGCATATATGATGAACAGAGAATAGCAGCAGCGTAAAAGCCGGGCTGGAGGGGATGGGGGGGACACACAATGCAAATAGTCCGGGTAGCCATTTGATGACCTGTTCAGGAGCCTTATGGCTTGGGGGAAAAAGCTGTTGAGAAGCCTTTTGGTCCTAGACTTGGCGCTCCGGTACCGCTTGCCATGTGGTAGTAGAGAGAACAGTCCATGACTGGGGTGGGTGGGGTCTTTGACACCATCAAAGGTGTTGAGGTCCTGGATGGCAGGCACCTTAGCCCCAGTGATGTACTGGGCCGTACGCACTACCCTCTGTAGTGCCTTGTGGTCGGAGGCCAAGCAGTTGCCGTACCAGGCAGTGATGCAACCAGTCAGGAGGCTCTCGATGGTGCAGCTGTAAAATCTTTTGAGGATTTAAGGACCCATGACAAATCTTTTTAGTTTCTTGAGGGGGAATAGGCTTTGTCGTGCCCTCTTCATGACTGTCTTGGTGTGTTTGGACCATTCTAGTTTGTTGGTGATGTGGACACCAAGGAACTTGAAGCTCTCAACCTGCTCCACTACAACCCCATCGATGAGAATGGGGGGGTGCTCGGTCCTCCTTTTCCTGCAGTCCACAATCATCTCCTTAGTCTTGGTTACGTTGAGGGATGGGTTGTTATTCTGGCACCACACGGCCAGGTCTCTGACCTCCTCCCTATAGGTTGTCTCATCGTTGTCGGTGATCAGGCCTACCACTGTTGTGTTGTCTGCAAACTTAATGATGGTGTTGGAGTCGTACCTGGCCACACAGTCGTGGGTGAACAGAGAGTACAGGAGGGGACTGAGCACGCACCCCTGAGGGGCTCCAGTGTTGAGGATCAACGTGGCAGATGTGTTACTACCTACCCTCACCACCGGGGGTGGCCCGTCAGGAAGTCCAGGATCCAGCTGCAGAGGGAGGTGTTTAGTCCCAGGATCCTTAGCTTAGTGATGAGCTTTGAGGGTACTATGATGTTGAACGCTGTAGTTAATGAATAGCATTCTCACGTAGGTGTTCCTTTTATCCAGGTGGGAAAGGGCACAGTGGAGCGCAATAGAGATTGCGCTCCACCTCCATCTGTTTGGGCGGTATTCAAATTGGAGTGGGTTTAGGGTTTCTGGGATAATGGTGTTGATGTGAGCAATTACCAGCCTTTCAAAGCACTTCATGGCTACGGACGTGAGTGCTACAGGTCTGTAGTCATTTAGGCAGGTTATCTTAGCGTTCTTTGGCACAGGGACTATGGTGGTCTGCTTGAAACATATTGGTATTACAGACTCAATCAGGGACATGTTGAAAATATCAGTGAAGACACCTGCCAGTTGGTCAGCACATGCCCGGAGCACACGTTCTGGTCATCTGTCTGGCCCTGCACCCTTGTGAATGTTGACCTGTTTAAAGATCTTCCTCACGTTGGCTACGGAGAGCGTGATCACACAGTCGTCCGAAACAGCTGATCCTCTCATGCATGCCTCAGTGTTACTTGCATCGAAGCAAGCATAGAAGTGATTTAGCTTGTATGGTAGGCTTGTGTCACTGGGCAGCTCGCGGCTGTGCTTCCCTTTGTAGTCTGTAATAGTTTGCAAGCCCTGCCACATAAGACGAGCATCGGAGCCGGTGTAGTACGATTTGATTGGCGCTTTGCCTGTTTGATGGTTCGTCGGAGGGCATAGCAGGATTTCTTATAAGCTTCCGGGTTAGAGTCCCGCACCTTGAAAGCGGCAGCTCTACCCTTTAGCTCAGTGCGAATGTTGCCTGTAATCCATGGCTTCTGGTTGGGGTATGTACGTTTAGTCACTGTGGGAACGATGTCCTCAATGCACTTATTGATAAAGCCAGTGACTGATGTGGTGTACTCCTCAATGCAATCGGAAGAATCCCGGAACATGTTCCAGTTTGTAATGGCAAAGCAGTCCTATAGTTTAGCATCTGCGTCATCTGACCACTTTTTTATTGACCGAGTCACTGGGGCTTCCTGCTTTAATTTTTGCTTGTAAGCAGGAATCAGGAGGATGGAATTGTGGTCAGATTTACCAAATGGAGGGCGAGGGAGAGCTTTGTATGCGTCTCAGTGTGTGGAGTATAGGTGATCTAGAATTTTTTCCCTCTGGTTGCGCATTTAACATGTTGATATAAATGAGTTAATACTGATTTAAGTTTCCCTGCATAAAAGTCTCCGGCCACTAGGAGCGCCGCCTCTGGTTGAGCGGTTTCCTGTTAGCTTATTCCCCTATACAGCTGACTGAGTGCAGTCTTAGTGCCAGCGTCCATCTGTGGTGGTAAATAAAATAATGTGTACACATTATTCATGCATGCAATTAACCCAACTGTTCAATACCTTAGCGTACAATGTCTTGTCATGTCTTTATGCTGCATAGTAATACAATTGATTATCATTATTGTATTCAGTAAATGACGAGTGTACTTTGTGATAAGTGACTTTAATTTCAATATTACTGCAATCATATAGACCTGGCCATTTATTAATTATCATATATGGAAGATATTCCATTTGAATAAATTAAACAATCATGGATGGCTCTGAATTAGAATAGTAATTCAACCCCTGTCTCCCATAGCCTGCTACATTAAAACCTTCCATCCCCTCTCCCCCCTATCCATTTTCTTATGGTCCTGCTGTAGCAGACATATTAAATGGGATACTGAGTCAGCAAATAAAGAGCTGCTCTCTAGCAAGAGGGGAAGTGGCATGGCATGGTATAGTATGCTTCCCAAATAGCACCCTATTCCCTACATAGTGCACTGGTCAAAAGCTGTGCACTATATAGGGAATAGGGTGCCATTTGGGACACAGCCAGAGAATGAACAGGGTTTTGGTTGACTCAGCTCCAGTGTAGTACATGAGAGACTGGGGGGGGTCGAGATAAATCCATGTTCTGGTATCAGTGTCAGTGTGTGTGTGTGTGTGTGTGTGTGTGTGTATGTGTGTGTGTGTTTAACTATTAAACAAACATTTGACCAAATGCGGACATTTTGTTTGTCCCCACAAGGTTTTAAATGCAATTTACGGTTAAGGTTAGAATTTGGTTTTAGGGTTAGGGTTAGAAGCTAGGGTTAGGTTTAGGGTTAGGGTTAAGGTTAGGTTTAGGGGTTAGCGAAAATAGGATTTTGAGTGGCACTGAATTATGTGTCCCCATAAGGTAAGTTATACAAGAATGTGTGTGTGTGTGTTTGTGTGTTTGTGTTTGTGTGTGTGTGTGTGTGTTTGGGAGGGAGGGAGTGTGTGTAGGTGTGTTCAGCTGTAGTGGATCAGAGCCTCCCTCTCTTTAATACTTATTAGTCAGACTAAACTATGTGTAACGACCCCCTGTGGGTGATGGCATTTCCAACTGAGCTGGGCTAGGAGCTCTTATTCCTTCTGCCTCCTTATATCCCAAAGAGCTGTTTCAATCCTTTGTTTTTCTCTGTTTGTTCCGTACCTCCCTCCTTCTCGCAAAGAGTTGTGGCAGTCCTCTGTTTGCTCTTTTCGTTCCGTAACTCCCTCCTTCTCGCAAAGAGCTGTGGCAATCCTCGGGATTTGCTCTGTTCGTTCCGTATCCTCGCTCCTTCTCCCAAAGAGCTGTGGCTAGTAATCTTCGGCTCTGCTCCATCTCTGAAGATTGATGCACTGCTCCATCAGACCTGGCTTCAAATGCTGCTTGAAAAAGTTTAAAATACAGCTGTGCTCAATTTAGCTTGCCTCGCACAATAGAACCAACAGAGTAGTCGTAAGAGTACAAACCATAACCATCTAAAACTCCAGTTAGGCTAAAGCAAACGCTAAAAGTACAGTATTTGAAAGATTTCAAAGCCACTGAACAAAAATATAAATGCAACATGTAAAGTGTTGGTCCCATGTTTCATAAGCTGAGATGAAAGATCCCAGAAAAAGCTTATTTCTGTGCACGTGTTTACATCCCTGTTAGTGAACATTTCTGATTTGCAAAGATAATCCATCCACCTGACAGGTGTGGCATATCAAGAAGTTGATTAAACAGCATGATCATTACATAGGTGCACGTTGTGCCGGTGACAATAAAAGGCCACTCTAAAATGTGCCGTTTTGTCACACAACACAATGCCACAGATGTCTCAATTGGCATGTTGACTGCAGGAATGTCCACCAGAGCTGTTGACAAAGACATTAATGTTACTTTTTCTAACATAAGGCGCCTTGAATGTCGTTTTAGAGAATTTGGCAGTACGCCCAACAGGCCTCACAACCGCAGACCACATGTAACCATGCCAACTCAGGACCTCCACATCAGGCTTCTTCCCCTGCGGGATCGTCTGAGACCAGCCACTGGACAGCTGATGAAACTGTGGGTTTGCACAACAGAAGAATTTCTGCACAAACTGTCAGAAACTGTCTCAGGGAAGCTTATCTGTGTTCTCGTCGTCCTCACCAGGGTCTTGACCTGACTACAGTTCAACGTTGTAACTTACATCAGTGGGCAAATGCTCACCTTCGATGGCCACTGGCATGCTGGAGAAGTGTGCTCTTCACAAATGAATGCCGGTTTCAACTGTACCGGCAGATGGCAGATAGCTTGTGTGGCGTCGTGTGGGTGAGCGGTTTGCCTATGTCAACGTTGTGAACAGAGTGCCCCATGGTGGCTCTTCCATACAATTCCTGGAAGCTAAAAATGTCCCATTTATTCCATGGCCCTTGAGCATATTTGGGATGCTCTGGATAACGTGCATGACAGCGTGTTCCAGTTCCCGCCAATATCCAGAAACTTCGCACAGCCATTGAAGAGAAGTGGGACAACATTCCGCAGGCCACAATCAACAGCCTGATCAACTCTATGCGAAGAAGATGAGGCAAATAATGGTCACACCAGATACTCACTGGTTTTCTCATCCACGACCCCTACCTTTTTTTATGGTAACTATTACCAACAGATCCATATCTGTATTGATTTTAACAAGGCTAATCTGAAACAAGGCTCCCTAAATGTTATCAGCATATCGAATGCGCGACCCGGGCTGGGAAAATTCTGTATCATTGTTACAACTTCCGCGACGCATACAAAGCCATCCCTCACCCTCCTTTTGGCATATCTGACCATGACTCCATTTTGTTGCTCCCAGCTTATAGACAGAAACTAAAAACAGGAAACGCCCGTGCTCAGGTCTTTTCAACGCTGGTCCGACTAATCTGATTCCACGCTTCAAGATTGCTTCGATCACGTGGACTGGGATATGTTCCGGATAGCGTTGAACAACAACATTGATGTATACGCTGATTTGTATGTGCTTCCCTCCGCAAGGAAATTAAACAAGCCAAGCATCAGTATAGAGACAAAGTAGAGTCGCAATTAAACGGCTCAGACACAAGAGGAATGTGGCAAGGTCTACAGTCAACCACGGACTACAAAAAGAAAACTTGCCCCGTCGCGGACCCCCATGTCTTGCTCCCAGACAATCTAAACAACTTCTTTGTTCGATTTGAGGACAATACAGTGCCATCGACACAGCCCGCTACCAAAACCTGCAGACTCTCCTTCACCGCAGCCAACGTGAGTAAAACATATAAGCGTGTTAACCTTCACAAGGCTGCCGGCCCTTCCGTCATCATGAAGTGCTTTGAGAGACTAAAGGATCATATCACCTCCACCCTACCTGACACCCTAGACTCACTCCAATTTGCTTAGCGCTCCAATAGGTCCACAGACGACGCAATCGCAATCACACTGCATACTGCCCTAACCCATCTGAACAAGAGGAATACCTATGTAAGAATGTTGTTCATCAACTACAGCTCAGCATTTAACACCATAATCCCCTCCAAACTCGTGATTAAGCTCGAGACCCTGGGTCTCGACCCCGCCCTGTGCAACTGGGTCCTGGACTTTCTGAGGGGCCTCCCCCAGGTGGTGAGAGTAGGAAACAACATCTCCACCCCGCTGATCCTCAACACTGGGGCCCCACAAGGGTGCGTTCTCAGCCCTCTCCTGTACTCCCTGTTCACCCATGACTGCGTGGCCATGCACGCCTCCAACTCAATCATCAAGTTTGCAGACGACACAACAGTGGTAGGCTTGATTACCAACAACGACGAGACGGGCTACAGGGAGGAGATGAGGGCCCTCGGAGTGTGGTGTCAGGAAAATAACCTCACACTCAACGTCAATAAAACAAAGGAAATGATCGTGGACTTCAGGAAACAGCAGAGGGAGCACCCCCCTATCCACATCGATGGGACAGTAGTGGAGAAGGTGGAACGTTTTAAGTTCCTCGGCGTACACATCATGGACAAACTGAAATGGTCCACCCCCACAGACAGCCTGGTGAAGAAGGCGGCGCAGCAGCGCCTCTTCAACCTCAGGAGGCTGAAGAAATTTGGCTTGTCACCAAAAACACTCACAAACTTTTACAGATGCACAATCGAGAGCATCCTGTCAGGCTGCATACCCGCCTGGTACGGAAACTGCTCCACCCACAACCGCAAGGCTCTCCAGAGGGTAGTGAGGTCTGCACAACGCATCACCGGGGGCAAACTACCTGCCCTCCAAGACACCTACACCACCCGATGTCACAGGAAGGCCAAAAAGATCATCAATGACAACAACCACCCAAGCCACTGCCTGTTCACCCCGCTATCAGCCAGAAGGCGAGGTCAGTACAGGTGCATCAAAGCTGGGACCGAGAGACTGAAAAACAGCTTCTATCTCAAGGCCATCAGACTTTTCAACAGCCATCACTAACATTGAGTGGCTGCTGCCAACATACTGACTCAAACCTCTAGCCACATTAATAATTGGATGTAATAAATGTATCACTAGTCACTTTAAACAATGCCACTTTATATAATGTTTACATACCTTACATTACTCATCTCATATGTATACACTGTACTCTATCTACTGCATCCTGCCTATGCCGTTCGGCCCTTGCTCATCCATATATTTTTATGTACATATTCTTATTCATTACTTTACACTTGTGTGTAAGGTAGTTGTTGTGAAATTGTTAGATTACTTGTTAGATATTACTGCATGGTCAAAACTAGAAGCACAAGCATTTCGCTACACTCGCATTAACATCTGCTAACCATGTTTATGTGACCAATACATTTTGATTTGATTTGATTTGATTCCCAATTCGTGAAATCCATAGATTAGGGCCTATTGAATTTATTTCAATTGACTAATTTTCTTATACGAACTGTAACTCAGTAAAATCTTTGAAATTGTTGTATTTATATTTTTGTTCAGTGTATTATTTGATCCCGGGTTTGCTGATCTGTCTCCAAAGACTGATTCAGCACTTCACACACTGCTATTAGGAGACAAAGAGAGGCTGTTGAGTTCATGTCACTGTTCATTGCTTTTAATGAAGCCTTTCTTTTAAATACCTGAGGCTGTATTCAAAAAGTCCCAGAGTAGGACTGCTGATCTTGGACCTTTCAGATGATAATGAATAATATGACATGGACAGGAGGGACCTTTGTGAATACATGCCCTGGAGTATTGTCGTACATAGTAATGAACTCTTCCTGGTTTTGAGCCGACACAGTACTGTATAGACTCACACAACTGATATTCACATATCTGATTGACCTGGATTGATTCTCTATAGGCATTTTTGTTCAAGACTTTAGATGCTTGATAAGGCAGGCAGCAGGGAGAAAGAAGCAAGGAAAAAGTGAGGAAGGAAATTTATTTAACATTTATTTAACTTTATTTTGCATGTTTTGTGTTATTAAGGAAGGAAGGAAGATCCCCAAAGGATAATCTTACAGCGGCGCGAGGCGTGGGAGGGGGGAGTGTGCTGTGTGCTACTGCTCTGCACAGGCAGCCAGGGGTCAATCGGATTGATTATGACCACATGCAGGGTCAAAGGGAGTCCGTTATGGGTGTAATGTATTTTATGTAATCAGCATCAATTATGCCACCCCTGAGGATAGGGAAAGAGAGCCCATATCTTTGCCTGCCTTTGATATAGCAGGCTCCTGATGTTTCCACAACTAGCTAACTGGATATAATGAGAGAGGGGGTTGCATTACTTGCATCTCAGCGTTGAATTTTTACGTCAATTAGCAGACGCTCTTATCCAGAGCGTCTTACAGGAGCAATTAGGGTTAAGTGCCTTACTCAAGTGCAAATAAACAGATTTTTCACCTAGTTGGCTAGGGGATTCAAACCAGCAACTTTTCCATTACTGTCCCAACACTCTTAACCGCTAGGCTACCTGCCACCCATTTATCAATCAATGTACATTTTATTTTATTTATTTATTTATTATTTATTTCACCTTTATTTAACCAGGTAGGCAAGTTGAGAACAAGTTCTCATTTACAACTGCGGCCTGGCCAAGATAAAGCAAAGCAGTTCGATACATATAACAACACAGAGTTACACATGGAGTAAAACAAACATACAGTCAATAATACAGTAGAAAAATAAGTCTATATACAATGTGAGCAAATAAGGTGAGATAAGGGAGGGAAAGGCAATAAATAGGCCATGGTGGCGAAGTAAATACAATATAGAAATTAAAACACTGGAATGGTAGATTTGACAGTAGATGAGTGTGCAAAGTAGAAATACTGGGGTGCAAAGGAGCAAAATAAATAAATAAATAAATACAGTAGGGGAAGAGGTAGTTGGTTGGGCTATTTATAGATGGGCTATGTACAGGTGCAGTGATCTGTGAGCTGCTCTGACAGCTGGTGCTTAAAGCTAGTGAGGGAGATAAGTGTGTCTAGTTTCAGAGATATTTGTAGTTCATTCCAGTCAATGGCAGCAGAGAACTGGAAGGAGAAGCGGCCAAAGTAGGAATTGGCTTTGGGGGTGACAAGTGAGATATACCTGCTGGAACGCGTGCTACGGGTGGGTGCTGCTATGGTGACCAGCGAGCAGAGATAAGGCGGGACTTTACCTAGCAGGGTCTTGTAGATGACCTGGAGCCAGTGGGTTTGGCGACGAGTATGAAGCGAGGGTCAGCCAATGAGAGCGTACAGGTCACAGTGGTGGGTAGTATATGGGGCTTTGGTGACAAAACGGATGGCACTGTGATAGACTGCATCCAATTTGTTGAGTAGGGTGTTGGAGGCTATTTTGTAAATGACACCGCCAAAGTCGAGGATTGGTAGGATGGTCAGTTTTACAAGGATATGTTTGGCCGCATTGGTGAAGGATGTTTTTTTGCTAAATAGTTTGCCAAATCTAGAGTTAACCTTGGATTGGAGATCTTTTATGTGAGTCTGGAAGGAGAGTTTACAGTCTAACCAGACACCTAGGTATTTGTAGTTGTCCTCATATTCTAAGTCAGAACCGTCCAGACTAGTGATGCTGGACGGGCGGGCAGGTGCAGGCAGCGATCGGTTGAAGAGCATGCATTTAGTTTTACTTGTATTTAAGAGCAGTTGGAGGCCACGGAAGGAGAGTTGTATGGCATTGAAGCTCGTCTGGAGGGTTGTTAACACAGTGTCCAAAAAGGGCCAGAAGTATACAGAATGGTGTCGTGTGCGTAGAGGTGGATCAGAGACTCACCAGCAGCAAGAGCGACATCATTGATGTATACAGAGAAGAGAGTCGGCCCAAGAATAGAACCCTGTGGCACCTCCATAGAGACTGCCAGAGGCCCGGACAACAGGCCCTCAGATTTGACACACTGAACTCTGTCGGAGAAGTAGTTGGTGAACCGGGCGAGGCAATCATTTGAGAAACCAAGGCTGTTGAGTCTGCCCATGAGCATGTGGTGATTGACAGAGTCGAAAGCCTTGGCTAGGTCAATGAATACGGCTGCACAGTATTGTTTCTTATCGATGGTGGTTAAGATATCGTTTATGACCTTGAGCGTGGCTGAGGTGCACCCATGACCAGCTCTGAAACCAGATTGCATAGCGGAGAAGGTACGGTGGGATTCGAAATGGTCGGTGATCTGTTTGTTAACTTGGCTTTCGAAGACCTTAGAAAGGCAGGGTAGGATAGATATAGGTCTGTAGCAGTTTGGGTCAAGAGTGTCCCCCCTTTGAAGAGGGGGATGACCGCAAATGGATTGTGTGGCAGACTGAGGTTCGAGCCCACGCCATTAGACTGTTTGCTTGTTGAGCTAAAGCCTAGTCATTAACTTTTGGAGCTAACACAATTGTTTAGGTATCAGCACTGTTACTCATCAGATGAGCGTAGCCCCAAATCACTTCTGTTACATTTGCAAAATGGATAGAAAATGGAGGGCTTCGACTTCCGATCAGCTGCATTGATTGTTTTAGGAAAATGTTTAATATTTTGGTGTCCGCTTTCTGTGGATTAAATCAATGCGCTCAGTGTCCACCCATTTACTCTGATGAGAACTACGGGAAGGGCTATGCAAATAACTCCAATGAATCCATCACAGACTGATGATGCTGGTGCATGATTGCAACACATTTGTCACTGAATTTTTTCAAGCATGTTTTGTGTTATTTAAAATCTCTCTCTGTGTGTCTCCTACCACTGTGTTATACCACCCTGAAGGAACATTCAGAGGAAAACTGAGTTCCGTTTATGGTTATGCATTGTAAGATTAAATTGCGTCCCAAATGGCACCCTATTCCTTATAGTGTGCACTTATTTTGACCAAGGTCCATAGGGGTCTGGTCATAAGTAGCATGGGTGCAACTTTCACTGGAATTGCATTTTTGTCCGCCCCAGTTTTATCATCGGGATGTGATACAAAACGAGGAAACGGTGTGCTTTAGCACCGTGCGGACCCCTCCGAGCGGTCGAGTAGGCTGTTTGGAGTGTTTATCCAACTAGATAAAATATATAAAAAATTATGATGTCCCCCCCACCTCTAAAACCAAAGTGCGCCCCTGATAAGTAGTACACTATATAGGGAATAGGGTGCCATTTGGGACGTATATTTAGTCTCAATGGGCCGCTGTCAGTAGGGAAAAATGTAAAATTCCACATCTAACCGTTGGTTTCCATAATGCATCAGGATGGCGATGATCATCGACTGGCTCCTTGGTAATCATCGACCCCCTTTCCCCCCTCCCTCAGTCCCTCACTCACTCCCTCCCTCCCCTCCAACCTAATGGGGCAGGTTTGCTAGAGGATAATCTTGTGGCTCTGTGGCTCTGAGTGGGGATTTGATTTGGTAGTGGAATGAATGGGTGAGTAGGAGGCTGAAATGAAACAGTGTTTAGCATACTGAGGGGGACTTGACGACCTCATTAAAACCTGTCACTGAGGAAAAGACTGTGTCCCAAATGGCACCCTTTCCCCTATATAGTGCACTACTTTTGACTAGGGCCCCATAGGACAACAGGGTGTCATTTTTGATTCAGACAAAATATCAGACGGCAGGAAAATGTGACTACTGGGTAACGATACTACCTTGGTAACGATGGTGATGCTGCTCAATAATTATGGGTTGATACAATGTGCAATGACCGAATGCACATTAGCAACTCCAAGAAATCCTATGAAGGTGCAAAATTGTGTGATTGCATCTGTAGGTAAGTCCAATAAAGGTATATCAGACCAAAATTGTTTTTTTCCCCTTCATTTTTTCTTCACAGTAATTAGGGAGGAACCGTTCAGGTTGATGTCTAATCGATTAGCTGGCAGGACAGCTGGACTTCGATGTGATTAATCAATACATTATCACCTACCCATCCTTTTCTAATCTGTTTCCCCATTTAATGACACTGGTCCCACTGTACCAGTGTTGTCTCGTACCACTGGAGAAAATCTATTGAAATTTAGAATGCATACCACAAATCAATTCCACAAATCTAATTCATATTCAATTCCAAGTAAATCCTCCACTTCCTGCTTGAATTCCAGAATTAAATTTGGAATTTGAAATGATGCATACAGTACAACACGAAACATGAATACAAAAGGCTCCATTCAACTGTGACTGCTTTTGTACGTGGCCGTTACTCTGAATTCAAGATGGAAATAGCCAATATAGTTTCATCTTACTTAGATTATATTACGCCAAAATTAAAATCACCAAACTTTATCAAAATGAAAAATATGTTTAGCACTATCACCCATCAGTTGTAATTAATGTTGTTCTGTTTGGAATTGGCAGGTTATCATTCTTCATGCTAATGCTTGATATTATGTGGACTGGATACTGAACATGATGTGGACTGGATGCTGAACATCTGGTTGTTTCTGGTTTGGTTGATAATCAATTAGAGTGTGTTAATGGTGCATGTGGCCACCCCATGCTGCATTCTGAGAGAGTGAGAGGGAGACCTCTCCAGGGACTGTTTACACCCAGGAACCAAACATCTCTACTTCTCTCTAGTGTCCTTTTCAGCCCTCCATCTCATCACTCCCTCCATCCCCCCTCTCTCCCCTGGAGGGGAGTGATGAGAATAGTAGGCCATGGGGGCTGTAGAACTCCAGGCAGTGTCTTTGCAAATCAACAATACAGGTAAAACAATCATTTTCATGCCACTGCCATTCTGCCTCTGCTGCTCGCCGCAATTCTGCACAGCACCTGTTCAGCTTCACAGCTTGAATCAGACAAACAAATAGTAATCTCACTGCGAAAGCTGTCATACTATACATAATAATAAAGTACCAAAGTGACGTAGTGGCTCAGTGTGTCATTCGTTTTTATGTATGTTAAAAAAATCTGTTTGTCAAAAGACTGCTTGTATTTTATTCTATATGGCTTACAATACAATTATTGGGCCATTCCACCAATTCAGTGCCTTTTGAGAAGTGTAACTTTGGAGTTCACTTAATTTTAACATTCTGTCATAAAGAGCACATTTTCAACTTAATGAAATACATGTTTTCCTATCTAAAAAAAATACCATAGTAAGTGCCTATTAAGTGCCAAATAAAGTAATAGGTGTGACTGTAACAGGGTTGACCGTAACAGGGTTGAGGATTTCTTCTTAAATCAGCCATAAATCCTGTTGTGACAGGGGGAATGGACAATTGTTGTGTGCAACAGGGAGTGGCAATTAAATGCAAGCTTCACATTGAAATGAAATTGTTTAAAAAAGGTATAGCCTGTCTATCTATGGATAACAGCTGCTTGATATGCCACACCTTTCAGATGGATGGATTAAAAGGAGAAATGTTCACTAACAGGGATGTAAACAAATTTGTGCACAAAATGTTTGAGAAATACTTTTTTTGTGCATGTGGAAAATTTCTGGGATCTTTTATTTCAGCTCATAAACATGGGATCAACACTTTACATGTTGCGTTTATATTTTTGTTCAGTGTATAACATATTTTTCAATTAATGCGATTCAACACTTGGGTGTTGTTTAAAAGAGAGGGAGATGGAGACGGACAGGGAGTGAGCGAGACAGAGAGGGGGATAGAGAGAGAGAGATTTAGAGGGCTTTCAGAGCCTCATCACACTCTAAAAAGCTCAATAATTCCTCTTGTTTATCCCCAGAAATGCTTTTGGCACAACTTCCTGCATGCAGAGCTGGGAAGTCAAGGGCCGGGATGCTCCAGGCTGATACGTTTTTCCTTTCTAATTGCAATTTTTCCTAGCAGGGTGAATTACGCAATATTATGCTAATGGTTGCCACTTTGGAATGGCACGTTGGCACCAGATGAGAGTGAAGAGAGAGGGTCTTTATTACAGAGGTTGCCATATATCTATCAGGCAAAAATATCCCTTTATTTATTCATGCATAGTTTACACCTCATAACCTGCCAAATCACTCAGCTAAGACTACATTCATCAAAGTCAATTTGAAGCTTTGGTATGTAAAGGAATTTCCCAAAACAAAATCCATTTATTTGCTACATTTGTTCTCGGAGAGTTAATTTCAACCCAGATGGTTTATATGACATGTATAAAGTTGTTGTCTTTAGAGACCACATTGAGACCAATGTAAAATGACATTAGATCAGACTCATACATCATCTATAAGAATATATAGTTAAACTAAAAATTTGTTTTGTCCTGAAATTTTGGCAATCTCTTGACACGGAACCGAAGTCTCCGACAGATCCATTCCATCAACATTCCTCCAAGTGCAGACTTCCAAATGGCACCATATTCCCTGTTCCCAAATGACCCTGGTCGAAAGTAGTGCACTATATAAGGAATAGGGTGCTATTTGGGACGCAGTCCTAGTGTTTGATGAAGATGGACATTACTTCTGAGTCCAATCACAGCAATATTTAGAGGTTTGCTGAGGCCCTGGAGTGGCTGCTAGCCTCAAGGAAAATAATCTAAAGGACATGCTGGCATTAGACGTGCGAAGGTCAGCCTGTTAACCAAAATAATTGGATTTTGGGGTTCTCTTGAGGGCCATGGTCCTTCAGCCTACTGTGGCAGCCTTTAGCACCCTTTTAGCACAATCCCTACCTCTAATTTAACCATTGATCAACTTGTCATTTGGATTCAGAGAACTGGGTCCATATTCACAAAGAATCTCAGAATATGAGTGCTAGTCTAGGATCAGTTTTACTGATTAAATCCTAATGAATAAGAGGATCCGAGATCAGAGGACCTATTCCGAGATCAGCACTCCTACTCTGAGAAACTCTATGAATATGTACATTGATGGCAACTGCAAAATGTTCTCTTCTTCAGTTTTTAGCATCACAATTAATGTGTTTAGAAACATATCCATAACCCTGGCACGTGATTTTTTTAAATTTATCACAACCGCTAGTTATATATTTCTATTCTTATATTTACCAGAATGTACCGTGTTAAATACTTGGTACAGTGGTGGTTGACATTAGCCAGAGGTGTCTACAGTACTTGCACGATATAGTGGGTAAATGGGAAGAGCTCGACTATGCGTAACAGGGAACATTTTGTAGTCTGTAAAGTTTAACTTACAGGCAGGAAGGCAGATGTAATCAGTTGTAGCCAACCAGAAGACTGATAGAATGGCCTGGAAGGAAACATCAATAATTCACCATTCTGGAATGTGAAAAGTTACAGCCCTGGTACACCTCTGCTCTGTTGTGAGAAAGAGGGAGAGAGAGGAATTAAATGTAGCTGTGGGCTTTTTTTGGGCCAACTTTCTTAAACTATTCATCAAAATTAGTCTGCTTTCCAAATGGTACCCTACTTCCTATATAGTACAATACGTTTGACAAAAGACATATGGGCCCTGGTCAAAAGTAGTGCAGTGTGTAGGGAATAGGCTGCCATTTGGGATGCTGTACAGTTCAGCTAGAACCAAAACTGCATGGTGTGGGCAATTTCGAGATAGAGTAATGATACTAGTCTTTTTGTACTCGCATTAGAAATCACAGAGAAGTAACTATGATAAACATCTCATGAGTCAATGAATTACATATGTCTTTCATTTAGCATTCACTTATACCTCTTGGTAAAAGAACACAACTAAACGTTTTGCCTGATATTACATTTATAGCTCTGCCTTTTGAATCAATCAATGTCACTTGGTATTCAACACATCTGTATTGATTGATAATCACTTTATGTTCAAATTAAATACATTGTGATATTTCAGTCTTACTGTAGCAGGTCAATATTCACAAGGCCGCAGGGCCGACGGATTTCCAGGACTTGTACTCCGAGCATGCGCTGACCAACTGGCAGGTGTCTTCAATGACATTTTCAACCAGTTCCTGGCCGAGTCTGTAATACCTACATGTTTCAAGCAGACCACCATAGTCCCTGTGCCCAAGAACACCAACGTAACCTGCATTAATAACTAAATGACTACCAACCCACAGCATTCGCGTCTGTAGCCATGAAGTAATTTGAAAGGTTGGTCAAGGCTCATATAAACACCATCATCCCAGAAACCCTAGACCCACTCCAATTTGCATTCCACCCCAACAGATTCACAGATGATGCAATCTCTATTGCACTCAACACTTCCCTTTCTCACCTGGACAAAAGGTACACCTATGTGAGAATGTTGTTTATGGACAGCTCAGTGTTCAACACCATAGTGACCTCAAAGCTCATCAATAAACTAAGGACCCTGGGACTAAACACCTCACTCTGCAACTGGATCCTGGACTTCCTGACGGGGCGCCTCCTGGTAGTAACGGTAGGCAACAACATATCTGCCACGCTGATCCTCAATACGGGGGCCCCTCAGGGGTGCGTGCTTAGTCCCCTCCTGTACAACCCATTACTGTGTGGCCATGCACAACTACAAAACCATCCTTAAGATTGCAGATGACACAACGGTGGTAGGCCTGATCACCGACAACGATGAGACAGCCTACAGGGAGGAGGTCAGAGACCTGGAAGTGTGGTGCCAGGACAACAACCTCTCCCTCAACGTGATCAAGACAAAGGAGATGATCGTGGACTACAGGCCGAGCACGCCCCCATTCTCATTGACAGGACTGTGGTGAGGCAGGTTGAGAGCTTCAAGTTGCTTGGTGTCCACATCACTAACAAACTATCATGGTCCAAACACACCAAGACAGTCGTGAAGAGGGCATGACAATACATATTCCCCCTCAGGAGACTGAAAAGATTTGGCAATGGTCCTCAGATCCTCAAAAGGTTCTACAGCTGCACCATTGAGAGCATCCTGACAGGTTGCATCACCGTCTAGTATGGCAACTGCTCGGCCACCGGTCCCAAGGCTCTACAGAAGGGTAGTGCGTATGGCCGAGTATATCACTGGGGTCAAACTTCCTACCATCCAGGACTTCTATACCAGGCGGTGTCAGAGGAAGGCCCTAAAAATTGCCAAAGACTCTAGCCACCCTAGTCATAGACTGTTCTCTGTGCTACCACATAGCAAGTGGTACCGAAGCGTCAAGTCTGGGTCCAAAAGGCTTCTTAACAGCTTCTACCCCCAAGCCATAAGACTGCTGAACAGCTAATCAAATGGCTACCCGACCTATTTGCTTTGACCCCCCGCTATCCTTTTACACTGCTGTTACTCACTGTTTATTATCTATTATCTATGCATAGTCACTTTACCCCTACCTACATGTAGATATTACCTCAATTACTTTGACTAACCTGTACCCCCGCACATTGACTTGGTACCGCCCCCTGTATACAGCCCCAATATTGTTATTTCATTGTTGCTCTTTTATTTTTTACTTTAGTTTATTTAGTGAATAATTTTCTTCACTCTTATTTTTTTTTTAATGCTTTTTTGGTTAAGAGCTTGTAAGTAAGGACTTAACTGTAAGGTCTACACCTTTCGTACTTGGTGCAAAATTTGATTTGATTTGATTTATTGATGGGTGCATTGTTAATAATAATGGTTGTTTGCATTCCCTACTACAACATGTAAAGGAGCTAATCAATGGTTCATTCAATGTCCATGATTATGTATCAAAATACAAAGAGATGGATGATGGATAATATGTTTTCCCCGAGCGTCAAACCATGATAATGTGTTAATACTCTGAGGTAGACTAGGGTCATATCTCTGTGGCTCTCCTATTCACCAGGCATAATAAGGTAATTTCAGTCCGTAATGAAGAGGGAGATATGAATAACACAATTCCAATGTGTGAAAGGATTGCACAGAGAGTGAAGTCATCACTGGAATCAGAAGAAATAAATAATGCAGAGGAGTTCTGTGGTGAAAATTGTACTGTAAGCAGCGTAGCTCACAATGAAGAGGTCAGGGATCATGGTCACTTTTTAATCATGCTTACACAACATGCTACTAGATGCTATATTATAGGCAGACATTATAGTCTGCATGGTTTGAAAGTTGATGAAATAAGATGTTGAAAAACCAAGTCAGCCCTTGGATTTGGTCCGGCCCTCCAGGCCAGTACTGGTGTGCGTTGAGCACCAGGACATTATTCTACATGTTCAGATAGAACATGTAGAATAAGGAATAATGATGGCTCTATTCATAGCATTTCTGTCTGCAACGTTTGACAATGTTTGGCAATCAGTGGTTTGAAGTACTTAAAACTTCTTTGGGATAGGAGGCAGTATTTTCACGTCCAGATGAAAAACCTGCCCAGAGTAACCTGCCTGCTACTCAGGCCCAGAAGCTAGGATATGCATATTATTAGTAGATTTGGATTGAAAACACTCTGAAGTTTCTAAAACTGTTTGAATGATGTCTGTGAGTATAACAGAACTCATATGGCAGGCGAAAACCTGAGAAAAATCCAACCAGGAAGTGGGAAATCTGAGGTTTGTAGTTTTTCAAGTGATTGCCTATACAATATTCAGTGTAAATGGGGTCAGATTGCACTTCCTAAGGCTTCCATTAGATGTCAACAGTCTTTAGAAAGTTGTTTCAGGCTTCTATTGTGAAAGGGGAGAGAATAAGACCACTCACAGTAGGTGGCTCAGCTGAAAGCTATGAGTTGTTTATCGCGCGCGGCCGTGAGCACGAGCTCCGTTCCCTTTCCTTTCTAATTTCCTTTCCAATTGTTCAGTTGGAATATTATTGAAGATTTTTGATAAAAACATCCTAAAGATTGATTATATACATCGTTTGATGTGTTTCTACGAACTTCAATGGAACTTTTTGGACTTTTCGTCTGGATTTAGTGCCTGCGCTTTGTGCATTTGGATTAGTGAACTGAACGCGCGAACAAAAAGGAGGTATTTGGACATAAAGATGGACTTTATCGAACAAAACTAACATTTATTGTGGTACTGGGATTCCTGGGAGTGCATTCCGATGAAGATCATCAAAGGTAAGTGAATATTTATAATGCTAATTCTGACTTTTGTTGACTCCACAACATGGCGGGTATCTGTATAGCTTGTTTTGGTGGCTGAGCGCTGTACTCAGATTATCGCATGGTGTGCTTTCGCCGTAAAGCTTTTTTGAAATCTGACACAGYGGTTGCATTAAGGAGAAGTTTATCTTTAATCYTATGTRTAACACTTGTATSTTTCWTCAACGTTTATGATGAGTATTTCTGTAAATTGATGTGGCTCTCTGCAAAATCACCGGATGTTTTGGAGGCAAAACATTACTGAACATAACGTGCCAATGTAAACTGAGATTTTTGGATATAAATATGAACTTTATCGAACAAAACATAGATGTATTGTGTAACATGAAGTCCTATGAGTGCCATCTGATGAAGATCATCAAAGGTTAGTGATTAATTTTATCTCTATTTCTGCTTTTTGTGGCTCCTCTCTTTGGCTGGAAAATGGCTGTATGTTTTTCTGTGACTAGGCGCTGACCTAACATAATCGCATGGTATGCTTTAGCCGTAAAGCCTTTTTGAAATCGGACAATGTGGTTGGATTAACAAGAAGTTTATCTTTAAAATGGTGTGTAATACTTGTATGTATGAGGAATTGTAACTATGAGATTTCTGTTTGAATTTGGCGCTCTGCACTTTCACTGGATGTTGGTCAGGTGGGACGGTAGCGTCCCACCTAGCCTAGAGAGGTTTTAAGTAAAAATACTTGAAAGTAAATACTTTTTAGGAGTATCTTTACTTTTCTTTACTATTCATATTTTTTACAACTTTGACTTTTACTTCACTACTTTCCAAAAGAAAAGTATGTACATTTAACTTCATACATTTCCCGTGACAATTTTCCCTTAATATAAAGAATTTGAAATTATTTATACTTTTACTTTTGATACTTTAGTATATTTTTTAAATTAAATTTACTTTGGATGCTTAAGCATATTTAAAAACTTTTACTCAAGTAGGATGTTAAAACCTCTTAAGGCTACCCCCCCTTCTTCTCAATTTCCGCCTGAAGACATACCCAAATCTAACTGCCTGTAGCTCAGGCCCAGATGCAAGAATATGCATATTCTTGGTATCATTTGAAAGAAAACACTCTGAAGTTTGTGGAAATGTGAATTGAATGTATGAGAATATAACACAATAGATCTTGTTTAGATAATACAAGGAAAAAAACATATGTTTTTTATTTTTATTGTTGTTGCATCATCTTTAAAATGAACAAGACAAAACAAACATTCAGATAGGATGATGGGGACAATTTCAGTGGAAAACATAAGAGGGCACCAGTACTTGTGCAAAGTTTCATAATGATAAAAACATTTACAAAATAACAAGGGTAACTATTTACACACTTTCAATATTTGGAAGACCCTCAGTCTTCTACACATTATTGTGCTGCTGATGCCATGTGCCATAGCAGTCTCTTTCTGCTGTAAAGCAGAGGGTCACCAAGCATGTGGTGCAGGTGATGGGGGACTTAATTTTGCAAAGAACACAACGACGCCTCCATGCTGTGCCCTTTTGGCCCTGAGGCACATCCATGCCTGCAGAAATAAATTTGGGCAGATGAACACCACTTGTGGCAGGAGCAGAAGGGACAGAGGTAGAAGGGCCAGAATGTGGTGCAGTGGTGCTGTAGCCAGCAAGCTACCTGATGAGCAGCTCTCTGAAGGCTAGCTGTGAGATGGGGGGCTTTCCACAGCTCTTAGCCATTTCCTTATGTAGGATGAATGCATTCACCACAGCAATGTCGATGAAATGATAGAAGAATGTCTTGTACCATTTCATCGTCTTGTGGAGAACATTGTAATAGCCTATCAGCGCATCTGACAGGTCCACACTTCCCATGCTCTTGTTGTAGTCCTTCACAGCAGCTGGAATGGGGACATTTTTTGTGGTCCATGCCCCATTAGCGTTCTTCACACGCCTGACGATGTGATCGCCACTGAAGGATTTGTGGATTGTTGTGCACATCACCACCTCTCTGATATCCATCCACTTCACAAAGAGCAGGCCATCTTCACGGATCCATCGCATGGTACCCCGATCAGCCCGCTTAGGCATGTCGTTCACCTTTGTCTTTGGAAAGCCCACCCTGTTGGTACGAATGGTGCCACAAGCCCACACATCCAGCTTCCTAAGGTCTGCAAACAGGGTAGGGCTTGTGTAGAAGTTATCCACAAACAGTTTGTAGCCCTTCCCCAGCAGTTGAAAATCCAATAACTCCATTACAGAGTCATAGCTAAGTCCCTTACCGGTAGTAAAACTGTTCTTCCCCTCATAGATAAAATAATTGCAAGTGGAGGCACACACAGAATCAGCCAAAACAAACAGCTCGTAACCCAACATAGTTGGTTTGTTTCTAATGTATTGTTTGAGGCCAATTCTGGCCTTTGAGGCTACCATCCTCTCATCTATGGACAGGTTCTGGGCTGGCTGAAAATAGGACTTGCAGGCCTCAACAATGTTGGGGTAGAGAGGTTTTATTTTGCAGAGTCTATCAAACGTTGCTGTGCCTGTCTTCTTGTCATTGTCCTCATCAACTTTTGGGTCACTGATATGAAGCGCCTGTGAGAGAACCAGAAACCTTTTGCATGACATGAGAGTGAGGGGGAAAGGCAGTTGGTAGAGAGATGACTTTTTCCAGTAGTCCCTCAGGGTTTTCAGCTTTACCAGCCCCATGTAGATGACCAGTGAAAGGTAGCAGAAAAGGTCTGACATGGAAATGGGCTTCCATGCAACTTTTTTGCCTGCTTGCTTCTTCACCCCATACTTATTTGTGTTATACACGAGCGAATCAACAACTGATGGGGTGAAAAACAGCTGAAAAAGCTGAATGGGGCTGTACGTTGCAGTCATGTTCAGCTGAGGTCCTGGCTTCCTTTTCGGCATAAATGTTGGTTGAGGTGGCTCCACATCATCTTCTAGGACAGTGTTCCAACGCCCGTCTGTAACTTTGTTTGCAGGTTGCACACTTCCCCTCCTCCGCTTCTTTGTCAGTGCTGGAGACAGCAGGCGTCCAGCTGGATGAACCAGCTTCAGTGGGGGATGGACACCTAGGCACTGGGGGCTCCCATTCGTAGTCAGTTGCACTGTGAAAGAAAAAAGTTCAGTTAGAATAGTTTCACGTATCCTGTATCAACAGGTATAATAAACAGATATATATAGAGAACAGGGAACACTAGGTTGAAGTGCTGTTCCATTTCACTCTGGCCATTGTTGTGGGCCTGCCTTCCCCTCAACAGCCTCAAATAGGAATTCATGTGGGGGTGGGTGGAGCGGCAGACACACGCATCTCGGCCATGCTCCCTCTACATCATCTTCTAGGACAGTGTGCCAACCCCGTCTGTAACTTTGTTTGCAGGTTGCACACTTCTCCTCCTCCGCTTCTTTGTCAGTGCTGGAGACAGCAGGGTCCAGCTGGATGAACCAGCTTCAGTGGGGATGGACACCTAGGCACTGTGGCTCCCATTCGTAGTCAGTTGCACTGTGAAAGAAAAAAGTTCAGTTAGAATACGTTCACGTATCCTGTATCAACAGGTATAATAAAACATAATATAATAGAGAACAGGGAACACTAGGTTGAAGTGCTGTTCCATTTCACTCTGGCCATTGTTGTGGGCCTGCCTTCCCCTCAACAGCCTCAAATAGGCTATTTCATGCGGGGTGGGTGAGCGGCAGACACACGCATCTCGTGTCACTTGCTGTGAGAGCCGGAATTCTTACTGTGGGTAGGTGATCAAATACTTATGTCATGCAATAAAATGCAAATTAATTACTTAAAATCATGCAATGTGATTTTCTGGATTTTGTTTTAGATTCCGTCTCTCACGTGTACCTATGATAAAAAATTACAGACCTCTACATGCTTTGTAAGTAGGAAAACCTGCAAAATCGGCAGTGTATCAAATACTTGTTCTCCCCACTGTATATATATATATATTTTTGCACGGAGAGGACATCGTTTTGGACTGGTAAGTTCTTCTCATGCTAATGCCGTTGTTTGAAATGAATAATATCAAATGTTTATATATATATATATATATATATACACACACACAAACATAGGCTATGGGTCATACACATACATACAAACATACCCCCACCCACAATGTATAGCAAATGTGTACTTTACACATTTCATTACTTATTACATTTTTATATATTGCAAATAAAAATGTAAAAATCACAAATAATATTTGATATTATTAATTTCAAACAACGGCATTAGCATGAGAAGAACTTACCAGTCCAAAACGATGGCCTCTCCGTGCAAAAAATAATCTTCCATCTGGGAGTCATAGCTATGCTCGCTAACTGAATCTTCGTCCAAGAGCAACTCTGTCTCACTTTCCCTATCAATTTCTTCTATAATTTTGTGTACATCTGTATATCTAGACTTGGATTTTGCTTTCCCTGACTTAGTTGCCATAATGTTTGATATAAAAATAGCTTAAGATGCGCTTTACCGAAATACTGCTGTGCGTAACACGCGTGGCTCCTTCCAGTATGAATCTTCAATGGCGAATGACCCTCTTTACGCCCGAGTTTACTACATGGGCTGGTCTTCCAACACATAAACATTACATATTGCCGTTTACCTCAGCTCATTGGCTATCTACCAAGCTAGATTTCAAGACGATCAGTGGTCATTGGGTTAATGGGTGATCTTCTATTAAGGTTTCTTTACTTTTACTCAAGTATGACAATGGGGTCATTTTTCCACCACTGTTGGCTATACTGAACGTAACCCTGGGGCTTGCATGCCCGACTAAGCAAGTCACGTGACGGTTTAATGGCGAGAAGGCAGAAAAAATATTAATACAGAACTTTCTTTATGAAACACCATTTTCTACAAACATTCTAGAGTAGCTAATACTAGTCCCGGACATTGTGTATTGCGTTCAGTCAATCAGATTGTTTCATAAATAAAGTATGCATATTTTCTCAAATCGAGTTAAGGAGGAAATTGACGCCTTTGCAGCCCGAATGGAGAATGTTTAATGTACAAGCCGGTCTACGGGGATACGAGCTTATAGCTGGCTGCATTAATTCCCTTTGGGTAAGATAAAATGACTCAATATCACCGGCTTGTGAGTTTCTAACATGTTCTCCTCAAAGCCTTCATGGTTTCTCAAAACTAGCGTTAAACTAGTTAGGCACGCAAACTAGCGGTCAATAACATGACACAGCTATTTGCAAGCTCAATAGCTTTATAAAACTAGTATTTTTACTTGCCAAACATGCTTCATGGTTATAGGCAGTCATTACTTTACAAGTGAAGCTAACTTTGATTTGCTTTATGCACTTTTTAGTTGTTAGACCTAAAACCTATCAGTGAAGTACTGTCCATGCTTGGTCATTACTCAAATCAACAAAAAAAAAGAATTGTCACATACATGTGTTTAGCAGATGGTATTGCAGGTGTAGCGAAATGCTTGTCTTTCTAGCTCCAACAGTGCAGTAATATCTAACAAGTAATATCTAACAATACACCCAATCTAAAGTAAAGGAATGGAATTAAGAATATATAAATATTTGGACGAGTAGTGTCAGAGCGGCATAGACTAAGATACAGTAGAATAGGACATAATACAGTATATACATATGAGATGAGTAATGCAAAATATGTAAACATTATTAAAGTGGCCAATGATTTCAAGTCTATGCAGCAGCCTCTAATGTGCTAGTGATGGCTATTTAACAGTCTGATGGCCTTGAGATAGAAGCTGTTTTTCAGTCTCTCGGTCCAAGGTTCGATGCACCTGTACTGACCTCGCCTTCTGGATGATAACGGGGTGAACAGGCAGTGGCTCGGGTGGTTGTTGTCCTTGATGATCTTTTTGGCCTTCCTGTGACATCGGGTGCAGTAGGTGTCCTGGAGGGCAGGTAGTTTTCCCCCGATGATGCGTTGCGCAGACCGCACTACCCTCTGGAGAACATACGTATGTCTCGTGTCTGGGCCGTTGAATTGCGACTCCACTTTGTCTTTATACTGAAATTTTGCATGTTTGATTGCCTTACAGAGGGAATAACTACACTGTTTGTATTCTGCCATATTTCCAGGTTATATATGATGGTTCGCGTTTTCAGTTTTGCGCGAATGCTGCCATCTATCCACAGTTTCTGGTTAGAGTAGGTTATAATAGTCACGGTGGGTACAACATCTCCTATACACTGTGCTCAAGAGAGTGATGGTAATACCCCATTTCTTGACTGTATGCTTACTAGGTGTTGCATGTACTTTATATCTGCTACACTAGTTTCAAAGTGTCCTGCAGTTCTGTACTGGCACACTATCAAGAGTTGCTTCTCTATCACGGACACTGGATTGAATGTAATAAACCAAAAAAGTGTAGTTTGGATCATTGGCAACAAGTTCAGTGGTAATAATTCATTTTAATAACAACCTTTTTGATATTGCTGAATCCTATTTTGTTTATACCGCTATTAAATGATCATTACTGTAGACTAAATGGTAGCATAAATTGTAACCATCATAACCATTAAAAAGGCATTATTACAAGACACAAAATATTGTGATTTTCATTGAAGTTTTATATTTCTGCTTTAAAAATTCCATCCTATGCAGTACATTTTTGTATTTCATGCCCTCCCTTCAGAGGGGTAACATTATGTAGAATTTCATTTTATGGAGGATAGAAAGACATGAGCTCTTTTACATTTATGACCTCCATTAAAATACAAGGCAACTTCACTTATCCTCCTCCTGCCCTTAGCCAGTAACTCAGTCACAGCAGGCTTTCTCAAACCCTGGGTCGCCACAGGCAAATCAAACCTCACTTCAGAGGAGCACTCTTCTCCATACTATATCAAAGGGTATGAATGAGTGTCTCTGGTACAGAGGTGGTTAAGAGATAACTATGTCTAACCCTTTCCTGATCATGAAGGAATAGAGCATTGTTTCCAACCAGCGACTCAGTTGATCTGATGTACCCTGTTGGTGCCAAACTGTGCTGTGATTCGATAAACATTTGAACGTCCTTGATTCTGTCTTAAACGATAAAACGCAAAAACTCTTCTTTCAATATCAATGGGTGGCAGAAAATACCATTGCAGGGTAAATTAAATAAAAAATATTTCAGCACGCAAGCAGAGTTGAACCCCAGTAGATATAGAGACCATCTGAAATCTTGCCTGACAGAATCAGTGATTGGTAAAGAGAGAGAGTGAGACAGACAGATTGAGGTAAACAACACCTTTTAAAGGAGGAGGAGGGACGAGGGAGTGGATGACACACAGTAAACAGCTCCGGGTCAGGTTCTCTCAGCAATAGCCATAGTATGGTTTGTCTGTTTCTATTTTCTCCATGGTAGAAATATGACTATCTGTTGTTTAGTCTCCTACACTAGCGAATAGTAGTCACAGTTAAAGCAGTCTATCTATGATGTATGAGCAACAAGAGTCTTAAAAGCCAAGGGGTCCTCTTCTTTGAAAGTGAAAAACAAAAACAGATGTAAAAATGAATCTCGTAATTGGTAGGAATTGGAAAATATAGTTCAACAATCCACTTTTGCCCATGAATGGATGTGACTGAGAAGTCATGAAAATGTCCGTTTGATTCCATTTTTCCTCTCCTTTCATTCCATTATTAACTAAGTACTGTTATCATTTGAACCCTTTAAATTCACACAACAAACTAATTGTCAATGAAGTGTCCGAATTATGAAAGACTTTTCTGACAAGGCTTCAAATATTTTCTTAAATGTTGTCCATCTGGGGAAAGTAATTGTGTGTTGTTGAGACATATCAGAATAAAAGGAAGGGAAAATAGAATACTTGCTGTAAGCCATGGAACAGCTTTGAAGAAGAAGATGAAAGTTACCGCAACCAAATTGAGGGAGAGTTGTTTTATGTTTGGTTTTTAAACATAGAAGTTAAAAACCATGATTAAATCATGCCTTTTCATCATAAATATTTTAATCTCAGATTCAGAGTGAAATGTTTGATTTTATATTTTCTCTCACTTAACCCAGCTTTTGTCTTGTTCTCAAATAGGCATTTAATTGTGACATTTTAGTAAGTGTTCAAGATAAACATCTTTTAAAAATTTACACTGGATATGACACAATAGAAAAGCACACATGGGAAGAGGCGTACTAGGAACTACTACAGTAGATGAACTAGAGAAATCACTGAGAAGGTTAGGGGGCTGTCTCTATAGATCCATTGTAGATTGTGACTCTGGGTTACTGGGTAGATCTCTACTATGGCCAGATCCATTGCTCAGTCGATTGCAACTTTGGGTTACTAGACACAGCAATGTGACTCAAGCCTAAGAAACCCTCCCACACACTCATACAAGCACATTCTGTGTAAATGTTTTGCTTAATGTCATTCTGATCTGTCTCCCCCATGGCTGTGGCCATTTGCAACCATCTGCACACTGTTTAATTACAGTCTGTATCCCCGTAGAGATCAGCACCGCTAATACCATGGGGATGTTTTATAAATCCACACTAAGTCGAGATTTATGAGCAACAGAGTGGGGACTGATGCAAGCCCAATGATATGTGTCATATCATCTGGAGCACACTGTTAGCATCATAGGCTGTGTACTGAGACCAATGGAGAGTTAAACACTGTATAAATATTGATATTTACATGTCCAGATTGCTGGATTTCATCATTCTCTTTCCATAGTCACAACAGGTGTGGTGGCACTCGTTTGAAAAAAAGGTAGATGTTTTTGGATTAGTCGCTTTTAGAATATATACACTGCTCAAAAAAATAAAGGGAACACTTAAACAACAAGGAGGAGCACTGCCAGAGCCCTGCAAAATGACCTCCAGCAGGCCACAAATGTGCATGTGTCAGCATATGGTCTCACATGGGGTCTGAGGATCTCATCTCGGTACCTAATGGCAGTCAGGCTACCTCTGGCGAGCACATGGAGGGCTGTGCGGCCCCACAAAGAAATGCCACCCCACACCATGACTGACCCACCGCCAAACCGGTCATGCTGGAGGATGTTGCAGGCAGCAGAGCATTCTACACGGCGTCTCCAGACTCTGTCACGTCTGTCACATGTGCTCATGTGCTCAGTGTGAACCTGCTTTCATCTGTGAAGAGCACAGGGCGCCATTGGCGAATTTGCCAATCTTGGTGTTCTCTGGCAAATGCCAAACGTCCTTCACGGTGTTGGGCTGTAAGCACAACCCCCACCTGTGGACGTCGGGCCCTCATACCACCCTCATGGAGTCTGTTTCTGACTGTTTGAGCTGACACATGCACATTTGTGGCCTGCTGGAGGTCATTTTGCAGGGCTCTGGCAGTGCTCCTCCTTGCACAAAGGCGGAGGTAGCGGTCCTGCTGCTGGGTTGTTGCCCTCCTACGGCCTCCTCCACGTCTCCTGATGTACTGGCCTGTCTCCTGGTAGCGCCTCCATGCTCTGGACACTACGCTGACAGACACAGCAAACCTTCTTGCCACAGCTCGCATTGATGTGCCATGCTGGATGAGCTGCACTACCTGAGCCACTTGTGTGGGTTGTAGACTCCGTCTCATGCTACCACTAGAGTGAAAGCACCACCAGCATTCAAAAGTGACCAAAACATCAGCCAGGAAGCATAGGAACTGAGAAGTGGTCTGTGGTCACCACCTGCAGAACCACTCCTTTATTGGGGGTGTCTTGCTAATTGCCTATAATTTCCACCTTTTGTCTATTCCATTTGCACAACAGCATGTGACATTTATTGTTAATCAGTGTTGCTTCCTAAGTGGACAGTTTGATTTCACAGAAGTGTGATTGACTTGGAGTTACATTGTGTTGTTTAAGTGTTCCCTTTATTTTTTTGAGCAGTGTATATCAAATCAAATCAAATTGTATTAGTCACATGTGCCGAATACAACAGCTGTAGACCTTACAGTGAAATGCTTACATATGAGCCCCTAACCAACAATGCAGTCCCACCAAAAATATAAATAAGAAATAAAAGTAACAAGTAATTAAAGAGCAGCAGTAAAATAACAATAACGAGACCATATACAAGGGGGTACCGGTACAGAGTCAATGTGTGGGGGCAACGATTAGTTGAAGCAATTGAGGTAATATGTACATATAGGTAGAGTTATTAAAGTGACTATGCATAGATTATAACAACGGAGAGTAGCAGCGGTGTAAAAGAGGGGGGCAATGCAAATGGCATTGCATTTGATCAGATGTTCAGGAGTCATGGCTTGGGGATAAAAGATGTTTAGAAGCCTCTTGGACCTAGACTTGGTGCTTTGGTACCACTTGCTGTGCGGTAGCAGAGAGAACAGTGTATGACTACGGTGACTGGAGTCTTTGGCAATTTTTAGGGCCTTCCTCTGACACCGCCTGGTATAGACGTCCTGGATGGCAGGAATCTTGGCACCAGTAATGTACTGGGCCATACGCACTACCCTCTGTAGTGCCTTGCGGTCGGAGGCTGAGCAGATGCCAAACCAGTCAGTGATGCAACCAGTCAGCATTCTCTCGATGGTGCAGCTGTAGAACCTTTTGAGGATTTGAGGACCCATGCCAAATCTTTTCAGTCTCCTGAGGGGGAATATGTTTTGTCGTGCCCTATTCATGACTGTCTTGGTGTGCTTGGAACATGTTAGTTTGTTAGTGATGTGGACACCAAGGAACTTGAAGCTCTCAACCTGCCCCACTACAGCCCCATCGAT
>NC_036875.1:30422161-30472040 GCF_002910315.2 Salvelinus sp. IW2-2015 | reverse complement strand
TTTAGCTCGGAAAACTATTGCCAGTTTTGTACAACGCGACTCAGACCAGAGCATACCAGACCTATTTTCTCTCCATATCCCGGATTTTTACCGCAAGCTCTGGACATTTACACCTGGATCTTGCAGCTAACTAGCTGCTATCCGAGTGACTATTGGCTAACATCAATTCCGGAGCAAACACCAATTATCCCGGAGCTAGCCAGCTGAAGAGTTCCATCAGCCACTCCTGGGCTACAATCACCTATCCGGACCCGTTTTACTCCGATGCGGAGCCCCACCGGGCCTTCACGACTGGGATACTGACGTTATCTGCCCGAGGGAGTTATTCATCTAGCCAGAAGTTAGCCAGCTCACAAGCTAACGTGAGTATTCAGCTAACCACAGCTAGCGCTTATCAGCTATCCTTTAGCTCGGAAAACTATTGCGTTTGTACAACGCGACTCAGACCAGAGCATACCAGACCTATTTTCTCTCCATATCCCCGGATTTTTACCGCAAGCTCTGGACATTTCACCTGGATCTTGCAGCTATCCGAGGGACTATTGGCTAACATCAATTCCGGAGCAAACACCAATTATCCCGGAGCTAGCCAGCTGAAAGAGTCCATCAGCCACTCCTGGGCTACAATCACCTATCCGGACCCGTTTTACTGCCGATGCGGAGCCCCACCGGGCCTTCACGACTGGGATACCGACGTTATCTGCCCGAGGGAGTTATTCAACTGGCCCCTCCATCGCGACGTAACCTGAATGCCCATATGCTAACTGCGGCCCGCTAATCGTTAGCTGTCTTGAGCATATCGGCTGCTATCTAACAGGTCTATCAACAATCTTACACCGCGGGCTAGCTTAGTGGAGGCCTCACTGCTCCATCTACGGCTGCCCCCTGGACACTATGATCACTTGGCTACATAGCTGATGCTTGCTTGACTGTCCATTAATTCACTTTCTGCCTAGCATCCACAGGCGATTACCGGTGACTCTGTATTTCTGTGTGGTTATCGTGCGGCGCTAATCTGCTAAATTGTAATTATTCGATTTATTGCCTACCTCATGCCTTTTGCACACATTGTATATAGATTCTCTTCTTTTTTCTACCATGTTATTGACTTGTTTATTGTTTACTCCATGTGTAACTCTGTGTTGTCTGTTCACACTGCTATGCTTTATCTTGGCCAGGTCGCAGTTGCAAATGAGAACTTGTTCTCAACTAGCCTACCTGGTTAAATAAAGGTGAAATAAAAAAAAATTAAAAAAAATCTACCTCTGTGCCAAAATCACAAAGTCTACTATTGAGTCAACATGTTCAGCTTAGCCACGTACCACTAGTACATGAAAGAGAGCTATTTTTCATTCCTCCATATTAATGCAGACATGGTAAATGTGACTGTTTACACGATCCTAGGCTTATTGTAATTTTTACAAAAACTGTTCTTTACAGTTTAGAAAAAGACAGACTCAGAGCTTAAATGAAATATCATACACTACAATTGGAGAAAGTAATGTTCCTATGAAAGCTGATACACTTGAGAAAAAAGCTTTACTGCAAACTTTACAGTAATATACTGTTAAACCAACATTGAGGATTTATGGTAACATACAGGATTTTTTTAGAGCGTAATTACAATTGAAGTGCCCTGGCTTGCCAATCAGTTCAAAATATTGACGAGTGACTGGAGTGACCACCCAGGAGCTGTATGGAAGAGCCGGGACAGATCAGCTCAATCAGACCGCACAACGGAAATATGTTTATTCTGCAATCAATATTGTAAGGTATGCATGCATATGATTGGACAAAACAGATGAAAAGGAGCTTCACATGGAATGTCCATTAGTCTCACGTGGAATTCTCGTGTCGTCACATTTTAGTCAACTAAAATGAAAACAAATTTGTTATAGTTATGACACAAGGCGAGACCCAGATGCAGACACAGGAGGCAGATGGTTGGAGTCTTAGAATGTTTATTAATCCAAAAGGAGTAGGCAAGGGAATGGTCGTCGACAGGCAAAAGCTCAAACCCAGATCAGAGTCCAGGAGGTACAGAGTGGTGGACAGGCAAAAGCTCAAAACCAGATCAGAGTCCAGGAGGTACAGAGTGGCAGACAGGCTCGTGGTCAGGCAGGCGGGTACAAAGTCCAGAAACAGGCAAGGGTCAAAACTGGGAGGACTAGAAAAAGGAGAAATGCAAAAAGCAGAAGAACAGGAAAACCACTGGTTGACTTGGAAACATACAAAATGAACTGGCACAGAGAGACAGGAAACACAGGGATAAATACACTGGGAAAATAAGCGACACCTGGAGGGAGTGGAGACAATCACTGGGGACAGGTGAAACAGATCAGGGCGTGACAACAGTTATCGTTTTTTTCATGGCACCTCGTTATAGTCATTAGTTTTCATTATAGGTTGTTAACAAATATTTTCTGTTAATGTGGTCGAAATTAACATTGAAGCAGCTTTTTTGGGAGGAAATTTAGAACACATTTAGAACATGCATTGAATGATCAAGGTCCTATTTACTCTGTCCCTCCTTCGTACCATAGAAAAATAATGATTCCTTCTATTTCTATGATTGGTACAGTCTTGGACTGACTGGAGAAGATTAATCTGCTCCACTTTATCTTTTTCAGTTTTACCATTTGTAATTCCCCATAAGTGGAAGGTTAACCTTCCATGATAGAATTGAACTGCCTGAATGAATCCCAAATGGCACCCTATTCCCTTTATAGTTCCCTATTGTTGACCAGGCCCATAGGGATCTTACAGTTTCACCAGGGTCCTCTTCCCATGATGGAATTGAACTCCCTCTCTGCTCATGCATCATAAGCTAAGGGACTGACAGATAGTCAAATGCCTTGTGTGGTACATGCATCAGTGCACCCTGATGGCCCAGAACCTACAGAGCTTAGACTCTAAATGTTCATCCCAAATGGCACCCTATTCCCTTTTTATAGGGCACTACTTTTGACAAGAGCCCTATAAGGAGTGGGGTGCCATTTGGGATTAAAGCCTGCTTGGCAGAGTGCATGCTAAATGGGGATAGCACGATAAAGGTGAATCTTTTGTTAGAAAGACATCTCCCTGTAGATTCCAGCTAATAAGGCTAGGGGTTCCGTTAGCGGATCGCAGATGTTCTGAAAGAGCTGCAAAACCTGGACCCGTACAAATCAGCTGGGCTAGACAATCTTTCAAAAATTATCCGCCACCATTGTTGTAACCCCTATTACCTGTATGTTCAACCTCTCTTTCATTTCGTCCGAGATCCCTAACGATTGGAAAGCTGCCGCGGTCATCCCCCTCTTCAAAGGGGGTGACACTCTAGACCCAAACTGTTACAGACCTATATCCATCCTGCCCTGCCTTTCTAAAGTCTTTAAAAGCCAAGTTAATAAACAGATCACAGATCACTCACCATTTCGAATCCCACCGTACCTTCTCCGCTGTGCAATCCGGTTTCCGAGCTGGTCACGGGCGCACCTCTGCCACGCTCAAGGTACTAAACGATATCATAACCGCCATCGATAAAAGACAGTACTGTGCATCCGTCTTCATCGACCTGGCCAAGGCTTTCGACTCTGTCAATCACTGTATTCTTATTGGCAGACTCAATAGCCTTGGTTTCTCAAATGACTGCCTCGCCTGGTTCACCAACTACTTCGCAGATAGAATTCAGTGTGTCAAATTGGAGGGCCTGTTGTCCGGACCTCTGGCAGTCTCTATGGGGGTATCAAAGGGTTCAATTCTCGGGCCGACTCTTTTCTCTGTATATATCAACGATGTCGCTCTTGCTGCGGGTGATTCCCTGATCCACCTCTATGCAGACGACACCATTCTGTATACATCTGGCCCTTCTTTGGACACTGTATTAACAAACCTCAAAAACGAGCTTCAATGCCATACAACACTCCTTCCGTGGCCTCCAACTGCTCTTAAACGCTAGCAAAACCAAATGCATGCTTTTCAACCGTTCGCTGCCCGCACCCGCCCGCCCGACTAGCATCACTACTCTGGACAACTACAAATACCTAGGTGTCTGGCTGGACTGTAAACTCTCCTTCCAGACTCATATCAAACATCTCCAATCCAAAAACAAATCTAGAATCGGCTTTCTATTTCGCAACAAAGCCTCCTTCACTCACGCCGCAAAACTTACCCTAGTAAAACTGAGTATCCTACCAATCCTCGACTTCGGCGATGTCATCTACAAAATAGCTTCCAATAATCTACTCAGCAAATTGGATGCAGTCTATCACAGTGCCATCCGTTTTGTTACCAAAGCGTCTTATGTCACCTACCACTGTGACCTGTATGCTCTAGTCGGCTGGCCCTTGCTACATATTCGTTGCCAGACCCACTGGCTCCAGGTCATCTACAAGTCTATGTTAGGTAAAGCTCCGCCTTATCTCAGCTCACTGGTCACGATAACAACACCCACCCGTAGCACGCGCTCCAGCAGGTATATCTCACTGGTCATCCCCAAAGCCAACACCTCTTTTGGCCGCCTTTCCTTCCAGTTCTCTGCTGCCAGTGACTGGAACGAATTGCAAAAATTRCTGAAGCTGGAGACTTACATTTMCCTCACTAACTTTAAACATCAGCTATCTGAGCAGCTAACCGATCGCTGCAGCTGTACATAGTCCATCTGTAAATAGCCCACCAATCTACCAACCTCATCCCCATATTGTTTTTATTTACTTTGCTGCTCTTTTGCACACCAGTATCATCTATCACTCCCGTGTTAACCTGCTAAATTGTAATTACTTCGCTACTATGGCCTATTTATTGCCTTCCTCCTCATGCCATTTGCAGACACTGTATATATACTTTCTTTTTCCTATTGTCTTGACTGTACGCTTGTTTATTCCGTGTAACACTGTGTTGTTGTTTTTGTCGCACTGCTTTGCTTTATCTTAGCAAGGTCGCAATTGTAAATGAGAACTTGTTCTCAACTAGCCTACCTGGTTAAATAAAGGTGAAGTAAAAAAAATTATAAACTCGTTCCCATTTTCACATATTTTTCACTCTTGCTCTTTCTTTCTCTGTTTCTCTCCATCGACACTGCATTCCTCCTACAGTAATGCCATTGAAGTAAGAAACTTCTTTAACTAAAATGGATGACTGAATAGATTATTTCAAGCTGGAGCCAACCTATTATTTCTCCTGCTTTTCTATTGAACTGAATTATCCAATGTTCTATTCCAGTTTAACAGAAGGTAACACAAAGCCAAAATGCTTTTAGAGGAAAATTATCGGAATTGAAGAGATTTTTTTTCAGTGTTCATATTTTAAATTGTAGCAGCAATTTTCTGAAGGAATTGAAATGTTAGATGCAAACAAAGGATATGTAGTCTAGTGCACAATGTGTAGGAACATTGTGAAGAGAGAGAGAGAGCTGAGACAGGTATACCCAGCAGGTTTGCTGAGGATTCGCAGTTTACTTTCAGACAATCTCACTTCAACACAATAGATTCAGAATGGGAAATGGATAAGGAGAACAGTTTGGAGAAGTGACAAATGTTAACTGTGCTTACAAAATACTGCAAGAAGACAGGTGACTGAACAACTTCAACCAGTTATTTATGATACAAGAACCAAATATACAGTATTTGGCCTATTTTCTAAAAATGTAACTTCCAAACAAACACAGTAGGGAAATGGGAGTCACACTTTATTTGGATAGTCAAATCAAATGTATTTGTCACATACACATGGTTAGCAGATGTTAATGCGAGTGTAGCGAAATGCTTGTGCTTCTAGTTCCGACCATGCAGTAATGTCTAACCTAACAACTTCACAACAACTACCTTTTACACACAAGTGTAAAGGAATGAATACGAATATGTACATAAAAATATATGAATTACTGATGCCCGAACGGCATAGGCAAGATGCAGTAGATGTTATAGAGTACAGTATATACATATGAGATGAGTAATGTAGGGTATGAAAACATTATATAAAGTGGCATTGTTTAAAGTGGCTAGTGATACATTACATCAAGATGACAAGATGCAGTAGATGGTATAGAGTATAGTATATACATATGAGATGAGTAATGTAGGGTATCAAAACATTATATAGAGTGGCATTGTTTTTTTGTTTTTGTTTTTAAGGGGTGGATCAGCTTAATATTGCAGAAAGAATGTTGCTTCCATCAATGTAATTGTCTGCATAATTTCCACTCCCCCATATATTTTTTGGGTAAATATATATATATATATATCCATACACGCATACACACATATATACATGCACATACCTATATAGTGTGGTGGAATATTTCTGCTTTACCAAATGAGGAGAGTTACAAACTTCACACACCAGTCAGAGTTATACTTAAACTACATATTTAATAATAAGAGCTTTGCAATAGCAATTTGACTTTCAATGATGCACCATTTCTAATGAACCATTGGAAGTGACTACAGAAAATTACAAATATATTTTATAGCCAAGATACACCCCTCTCAACCTATATGACGAAATCACCCAGTATTGCTATCTGTAGTGTTGTATCCCCCATATATATAACATTCTATTATTTGCAAGAATTTTGTATAGTATGGGAATTCGAAGTTTTGAATCCGGCGTTGTTTTGTGTAGCAATTCATAAACCATGTGCCATGGAATGGGTACATCGAAAATCTCTTCCCAACTATATTGCAATTTATATGGCATAGGTGTCAGTTTTTTGGTCCTTGAATGGAATTGGGATATGTTTTTATTTATCAGAACTTTTCTTTAACCATTTATGTTCTTTAATACAGGGTCGACATACAAGTTCCTTACTTTTTACCCCTTCTACTTGCCTCTTCCATTTTTGTGGTAATACTGCAATTAATTGGTTGTAATTTTAGGTAGAGCAGACATTTCCATATATCTGTGTTAGCTGCATGTGTGACAACTCCACCAGTCCTATTTAGGATATCATTCACTAAAATTATATATACACTGCTCAAAAAAATAAAGGGAACACTTAAACAACACAATGTAACTCCAAGTCAATCACACTTCTGTAAATCAAACTGTCCACGTTAGGAAGCAACACTGATTGACAATAAATTCACATGCTGTTGTGCAAATGGAATAGACAAAAGGTGGGAAATTATAGGCAATTAGCAAGACACCCCCAAAAAAGGAGTGATTCTGCAGGTGGTGACCACAGAACAACTTCTCAGTTCCTATGCTTCCTGCGCTGATGTTTTGGTCACTTTTGAATGCTGGCGGTGCTCTCACTCTAGTGGTAGCATGAGACGGAGTCTACAACCCCACAAGTGGTCAGGTAGTGCATTCATCCAGGATGGCACATCAATGCGAGCTGTGGCAAAAAGGTTTTGCTGTGTCTGTCAGCGTAGTGTCCAGAGCATGGAGGCGCTACCAGGAGACAGCCAGTACATCAGAGACGTGGAGGAGGCCGTAGGAGGGCAACAACCCAGCAGCAGGAACCGCTACCTCCGCCTTTGTGCAAGGTAGGTGCACTGCCAGAGCCCTGCAAAATGACCTCCAGCAGGCCACAAATGTGCATGTGTCTGCTCAAACGGTCAGAAACAGACTCCATGAGGGTGGTATGAGGCCCACGTCACAGGTGGGGGTTGTGCTTACAGCCCAGCACCGGTGCAGGACGTTTGGCATTTGCCAGAGAACACCAAGATTGGCAAATTCGCCACTGGCGCCCTGTTGCTCTTCACAGTTGAAAGCAGGTTCACACTGAGCACATGTGACAGACGTGACAGAGTCTGAGACGCCGTGGAGAACGTTCTGCTGCCTGCAACATCCTCAGCATGACTGGTTTGCGGTGGTCAGTCATGGTGTGGGGTGGCATTTCTTGTGGGGCCGCACAGCCCTCCATGTGCCTCCCAGAGGTAGCCTGACTGCCATTAGTACGAGATAGATCCTCAGAGCCTTGTGAGACCATATGCGACACATGCACATTTGTGGCCTGCTGGAGGTCATTTTGCAGGGCTCTGGCAGTTGCTCCTCCTGCCTTCAAACGAAGGACGATGTAGCGGTCCTGCTAGCTGGTTTTGCCCTCACTACGGCTCTCCTCCACGTTCCTAATGTACATGGCCTGTCCCTAGTAAGCGCCTCCATGCTCTTGACACTAACGCGTACAGACACAGCAAACCTTCTCCACAGTTCTGACATTAGATGTGACTCATCCTGGATGAGCTGCCACTACCGAGCCCACGTGTGGTTGTTAGACTCCGGTCTTCATGCTACCACTAGATTGAGGCACCGCCAGCATTCAAAATGACCAAAACATCAGCCAGGAAGCATAGGACTGAAAGTGGTCTGTGGTCACCACCTGCAGAATCACTCCTTTATTGGGGGTGTCTTGCTAATTGCCTATAATTTCCACCTTTTGTCTATTCCATTTGCACAACAGCATGTGCAATTTATTGTCAATCAGTGTTGCTTCCTAAGTGGACAGTTTGATTTCATAGAAGTGTGATTGACTTGGAGTTACATTGTGTTGTTTAAGTGTTCCCTTTATTTTTTTGAGCAGTGTATATATTTTTTAATTTCTCAGAAAAATACAGTTTTTTATCAATTAGTATATTTGAATTTAACCACAATATTTGTTGTATTATTTGTTCTGTCTTTTCAGGTGGATTAAACTGAAATTGCAACCAACTTTCGAAAGGCTTGTTTAAAAAATAAAGATATTTTGGAGATTATTTCCTTTTCAAACAACCGAAAGTTGGTAGGTGTAATCTGAATAAAGGGAAAAAGGCCCTTCTTGAACATAGGATGAGACATTCGTACCAATTTACTATAGAACCAGTTTGGATTTAAGTATAACATTTGTATGACTGATGCCTTTAGTGAGAGGTCTAATGCTTTAATATTTAATAATTTCTGCCATCCGAATTCATATTCGTTATATAAATAGGCCCTTTTAATTTGATCTGGCTTGCCGTTCCAAATAAAATGTAATATTTTTTGTTCATATAATTAAAAAAACAGGTGACAAAGTGTAGGCAAAACCATAAGCAAATAGATAAACTGTGATATGACTAAAGAGTTAATCAGGGTGATTTTTCCACAAATAGACAGGTATTTTCCTTTCCATGGTAGCTAACTTTCTATAAAAATGTATTGGAGTGAGATCATTTCTTTCTTTTGGGATTTGTATACCGAGTATGTCCATATCTCCATCAGACCATTTAATTGGTAAACTACATGGTATTGTAAAATTTGCATTTCTTTGTGATCCAATACTTAATATAGTACACTTATCATAATTTGGTTTTAATCCAGAGAGGATAGCAAAAGTATCTAGATCCTCTATGAGGCCGTGGAGAGACTGTAATTGTGGTTTTAAAAGAAAACATGAATCATCAGCGTACAATGACACCTTAGGTTTTAAAAACTGTCTCGCCAACAGCCAATGAAATTGCAGGGCGCCAAATACAAATCAACAGAAATCTCATAAATCTAATTTCTCAAACATACAAGTATTAAGCACAATTTTAAAGATAAAATTCTCGTTAATCCAGCCACAGTGTCTGATTTACAGCGAAAGCTCCACAAACGATTATGTTAGGTCACCACCAAGTCACAGAAAAACCCAGCCATTTTCCCGCCAAAGAGAGGACTCACAAAAAGCACAAATAGAGATACATTAATCACTAACCTTTGATCTTCATCAGATGACACTCATAGGACTTCATGTTACACAATACATGTATGTTTTGTTCGATAAAGTGCATATTTATNTACATGTATGTTTTGTTCGATAAAGTGCATATTTATATCCAAAAATCTCATTTTACATTGGTGTGTTATGTTCAGTAGTTCAAAAACATGCTATGATTTTGCAGAGAGCCACATGAATTCACAGAAATTCTCATTATAAATGTTGATGAAAATCCAAGTGTTATGCATGGAACTTTAGATACACTTCTCCTTAATGCAACCGCTGTGTCAGATTTAAAAAAAACTTAATGGAAAAAGCATAATCTGAGAACGGCGCTCAGAGCCCAAACCAGCCAAAATAAATATCCGCCATGTTGCGCCGTCAACATTAGTCAAACAGCTCCCATCCGGCCCCCCTTCACATGAGTAGCCTTAGGAAGTGCAACATAACCCATATCCCATTCGATAGGGGCTGAGTTCAAAAACTACAAACCTCAGATTTCCCACTTCCTGTTTGGATTTTTTCTCAGGTTTTTGCCTGCCATATGAGTTCTGTTAAACTCACAGACATCATTCAAACAGTTTTAGAAACGTCAGCGTGTTTTCTATCCAATACTAATAATAATATGCATATATTAGCATCTGGGACTGAGTAGGAGGCAGTTTACTCTGGGCACGCTTTTCATCCAAAAGTGAAAATGCTGCCCCCTATCCCAAAGAAGTTATTAAGCCACGGATTTCTAATCCCTTAATATTATTGTTTGATCTAATCTTAACTAACATTTCGATGGCAATAATAAATAGATATGCCGATAGTGGACAACCTTGTTTCACTCCTCTAGATAGTTTAAAACTTTCTGAGATGTAGCCATTATTTACTATTTTACACCTAGGGTTACTATACATAACTTTAACCCATTTTATAAGAGATTCCCCAAAATTGAAATATTCTAGACATTTATATATAAACTCCAATCGTACTTTATCAAAAGCAGCTATGAAAACCAGGCCTGGAGTCCCCGATATTTCATAGTATTCTATTGTTTCCAGTACTTGTCTTATATTATCTCCAATGTATCGTCCATGTAAAAAAGCTGTCTGATTAGGATGAATAATATATATTTTTATTCTATGCGCCAAGCATTTTGCTAGGATTATTGCATCACAACACTGAAGTGTAGAGTGGCATTGTTGAAAGTGGCTAGTGATACATTTAATTACATCAAGATGGCAAGATGCAGTAGATTGTATAGCGTACAGTATATACATATGAGGTGAGTAATGTAGGGTATGTAAGCATTATATAAAGTGGCAAGTGATAAATTGATTACATCAATTTGTCCATTGTTAAAGTGGCTGGAGTTGAGTCAGTATGTTGGCAGCAGCCACTCAATGTTAGTGATGGCTGTTTAACAGTCTGATGGCCTTGATTGAAGCTGTTTTTCAGTCTCGGTCCCCGCTTTGATGCACCTGTACTGACCTCGCCTTCTGGATGATAGCGGTGTGAACACGCAGTGGCTCAGGTGGTTGTTGTCCTTGATGATCTTTTTGGCCTTCCTGTGACTTCGGGTGGTGTAGGTGTCCTGGAGGGCAGGTAGTTTGCCCCCGGTGATGCGTTGTGCAGACCTCACTACCCTCTGGAGAGCATTACGGTTATGGGCGGAGCAGTTGCCGTACCAGGTGGCGATAAAGCCCGACAGGATGCTCTCGATTGTGCATCTGTAAAAGTTTGTGAGTGTTTTTGGTGACAAGCCGATTTTCTTCAGCCTCCTGAGGTTGAAGAGGCGCTGCTGCGCCTTCTTCACCACGCTGTCTTTGTGGGTGGACCATTTCAGTTTGTCCGTGATGTGTATGCCGAGGAACTTAAAACTTTCCACCCTCTCCACTACTGTCCCGTCAATGTAGATAGGGGGCTGCTCCCTCTGCTGTTTCCTGAAGTACACGATCATCGCCTTTGTTTTTGTTGACATTGAGTGTGAGGTTATTTTCCTGACACCACACTCCGAGGGCCCTCACCTCCTCCCTGTAGGCCGTCTCGTCGTTGTTGGTAATCAAGCCCACCACTGTAGTGTCTTCTGCAAACTTGACAATTGAGTTGGAGGTGTGCATGGCAACGCAGTCGTGGGTGAACATGGTGTACAGGAGAGGGCTGAGAACGCACCCTTGTGGGGCCCCAGTGTTGAGGATCAGCGGGGTGGAGATATTGTTACCTACCCTCATCACCTGGGGGCAGCCCGTCAGGAAGTCCAGGACCCAGTTGCACAAGGCGGGGTCGAGACCCAGGGTCTCGAGCTTGATGACGAGTACTATGGTGTTAAATAGTGATCTGTAATCGATGAACAGCATTCTTACATAGGTATTCCTCTTGTCCAGATGGGTTAGGGCAGTGTGCAGTGTGATGGCGATTGCGTCGTCTGTGGACCTATTGGGGTGGTAATCATATTGGAGTGGGTCTAGGGTGTCAGGTAGGGTGGAGGTGATATGGTCCTTGACTAGTCTCTCAAAGCACTTCATGATGACGGAAGTGAGTGCTATGGGGCGGTAGTCGTTTAGCTCAGTTACCTTAGCTTTCTTGGGAACAGGAACAATGGTGGCCCTCTTGAAGCATGTGGGAACAGCAAACTGGGATAAGGATTGATTGAATATGTCCGTAAACACACCAGCCAGCTGGTCTGCGCATCATCTGAGGACGCGGCCGGGGATGCCCTCTGGGCCTGCAGCCTTGCGAGGGTTAACACTTTTAAATGTTTTACTCACATTGGCTACAGTGAAGGACAGCCCGCAGGTTTTGGTAGCGGGCCGTGTCAGTGACACTGTATTGTCCTCAAAGCGAGCAAAAAAGTTATTTAGTTTGTCTGGGAGCAAGACATCGTGGTCCGCGACGGGGCTGGTTTTTCTTTTGTAGTCCGTGATTGACTGTAGACCCTGCCACATACCTCTCGTGTCTGAGCCGTTGAATTGCGACTCCACTTTGTCTCTATACTGACGCTTAGCTTGTTTGATTGCCTTGCGGAGGGAATAGCTACACTGTTTGTATTCTGTCATGTTTCCGGTCACCTTGCCTTGATTAAAAGCAGTGGTTCGGGCTTTCAGTTTTGTGCGAATGCTGCCATCAATCCACGGTTTCTGTTTGGGGAATGTTTTAATAGACGCTGCGGGTACAACATCACCGATGCACTTGCTAATAAACTTGCTCACCGAATCAGCGTATTCGTCAATGTTGTTTTTCGCCGCAATTTCGGAACATATCCCAGTCCACGTGATCGAAGCAGTCTTGAAGCGTGGAATCCGATTGGTCGGACCATAGCTGAACAGACCTGAGCGCGGGTCCTTCCTGTTTTAGTTTCTGACTATAGGCTGGGAGCATCAAAATGGAGTCGTGGTCAGCTTTTCCAAAGGGAGGGCGGGGGAGGGCCTTATACGCGTCGCGAAAGTTAGAATAACAATGGTCTAGGGTTTTGCCAGCCCTGGTAGCGCAATCGATATGCTGATAGAATTTGGGGAACCTTGTTTTCAGATTAGCCTTGTTAAAATCCCCAGCTACAATAAATGCAGCCTCAGGATATGTGGTTTCCAGTTTACATAGAGTTGAATGAAGTTCTTTCAGGGMCRTYRATGTGTCTGCTTGGGGGGGAATATACACRACTGTGATTATGATCGAAGAGAATTCTCTTGGTAGATAATGYGGTCRGYATTTGATTGTGAGGAATTCTAAGTCAGGTGAACAAAAGGACTTGAGTTCCTGTATGTTGTTATGATCACACCACGTCTCGTTAATCATAANGATGTGTATGCCGAGGAACTTAAAACTTTCCACCCTCTCCACTACTGTCCCGTCAATGTAGATAGGGGGCTGCTCCCTCTGCTGTTTCCTGAAGTACACGATCATCGCCTTTGTTTTTGTTGACATTGAGTGTGAGGTTATTTTCCTGACACCACACTCCGAGGGCCCTCACCTCCTCCCTGTAGGCCGTCTCGTCGTTGTTGGTAATCAAGCCCACCACTGTAGTGTCTTCTGCAAACTTGACAATTGAGTTGGAGGTGTGCATGGCAACGCAGTCGTGGGTGAACATGGTGTACAGGAGAGGGCTGAGAACGCACCCTTGTGGGGCCCCAGTGTTGAGGATCAGCGGGGTGGAGATATTGTTACCTACCCTCATCACCTGGGGGCAGCCCGTCAGGAAGTCCAGGACCCAGTTGCACAAGGCGGGGTCGAGACCCAGGGTCTCGAGCTTGATGACGAGTACTATGGTGTTAAATAGTGATCTGTAATCGATGAACAGCATTCTTACATAGGTATTCCTCTTGTCCAGATGGGTTAGGGCAGTGTGCAGTGTGATGGCGATTGCGTCGTCTGTGGACCTATTGGGGTGGTAATCATATTGGAGTGGGTCTAGGGTGTCAGGTAGGGTGGAGGTGATATGGTCCTTGACTAGTCTCTCAAAGCACTTCATGATGACGGAAGTGAGTGCTATGGGGCGGTAGTCGTTTAGCTCAGTTACCTTAGCTTTCTTGGGAACAGGAACAATGGTGGCCCTCTTGAAGCATGTGGGAACAGCAAACTGGGATAAGGATTGATTGAATATGTCCGTAAACACACCAGCCAGCTGGTCTGCGCATCATCTGAGGACGCGGCCGGGGATGCCCTCTGGGCCTGCAGCCTTGCGAGGGTTAACACTTTTAAATGTTTWACTCACATTGGCTACAGTGAAGGACAGCCCGCAGGTTTTGGTAGCGGGCCGTGTCAGTGACACTGTATTGTCCTCAAAGCGAGCAAAAAAGTTATTTAGTTTGTCTGGGAGCAAGACATCGTGGTCCGCGACGGGGCTGGTTTTTCTTTTGTAGTCCGTGATTGACTGTAGACCCTGCCACATACCTCTCGTGTCTGAGCCGTTGAATTGCGACTCCACTTTGTCTCTATACTGACGCTTAGCTTGTTTGATTGCCTTGCGGAGGGAATAGCTACACTGTTTGTATTCTGTCATGTTTCCGGTCACCTTGCCTTGATTAAAAGCAGTGGTTCGGGCTTTCAGTTTTGTGCGAATGCTGCCATCAATCCACGGTTTCTGTTTGGGGAATGTTTTAATAGACGCTGCGGGTACAACATCACCGATGCACTTGCTAATAAACTTGCTCACCGAATCAGCGTATTCGTCAATGTTGTTTTTCGCCGCAATTTCGGAACATATCCCAGTCCACGTGATCGAAGCAGTCTTGAAGCGTGGAATCCGATTGGTCGGACCATAGCTGAACAGACCTGAGCGCGGGTCCTTCCTGTTTTAGTTTCTGACTATAGGCTGGGAGCATCAAAATGGAGTCGTGGTCAGCTTTTCCAAAGGGAGGGCGGGGGAGGGCCTTATACGCGTCGCGAAAGTTAGAATAACAATGGTCTAGGGTTTTGCCAGCCCTGGTAGCGCAATCGATATGCTGATAGAATTTGGGGAACCTTGTTTTCAGATTAGCCTTGTTAAAATCCCCAGCTACAATAAATGCAGCCTCAGGATATGTGGTTTCCAGTTTACATAGAGTTGAATGAAGTTCTTTCAGGGCCATCGATGTGTCTGCTTGGGGGGGAATATACACGACTGTGATTATGATCGAAGAGAATTCTCTTGGTAGATAATGTGGTCAGTATTTGATTGTGAGGAATTCTAAGTCAGGTGAACAAAAGGACTTGAGTTCCTGTATGTTGTTATGATCACACCACGTCTCGTTAATCATAAGGCATACTTCTTCTTACCAGAGAGATGCTTGTTTCTGTTGGCGCGATGCGTGAAGAAACCAGGTGGCTGTACCGACTCAGATAGCGTGTCTCGAGTGAGCCATGTTTCCTTGAAACAAAGAACGTTACAGTCCCTGATGTCTCTCTGGAATGCTCTCCTTTCTTGGATTTTGTCTACCTTGTTGTCAAGAGACTGGACATTGGCGAGTAGTATGCTCAGGAGCGGTGCGCCCGTCTACGGAGCCTGACCAGAAGACCGCTCCGTCTGCCCCTTCTACGGCGCCGTTGTTTTGGGATCCGATCCATTGTCCTGAGTGGTAGGCCAAACAGAGGATCCGCTTCGGGAAAGTCGTATTCCTGATCGTAATGTTGGTGAGTTGACGTTGCTCTTATATCCAATAGTTCCTACCGACTGTATGTAATAAAACCTAAGATTTTTGGGGGTAACATTCTAAGAAATAACACCTTCCTAGGAACGTGAAGCGAGGCGGCCATCTCTGTCGGCGCCGGAAGTACAAATAGTCAGAATTGTCCATCTATAGAGCATCTAATTCTAGCAACAAAATATCTATTGATATGCAATTGCTTTATAAGGCTACGTTTAGGACTAGGTTTAGAACAAGGGTTAGGGTTAAGTTTAGAGTTAGGTTAAGGTTAGTATATAGTCTGTAGATCAGGGGTCTCACCTTATTCTAGCATGAGAGCAACTTTCAAAAAATGAAATGTTGGTACATTCATCTCTTTTACCATGCAACTCTTCTACGAGTCGTTGGTGTTCAAGAGATTTGTTTTCTGTCAATATTCCTGGTATAATACAAGTTAAACATCTTTATGGGGTCCCCATTAAATCATATTTGGTATGGGGAGTTGTGTAATTTCCACCTGCGCTGAAATATAAAAAAAAAAATCCCCATCAAAATCTCAGTTTAAACTAGTGATATCAAATCAAATCAAATTTTATTTGTCACATACACATGGTTAGCAGATGTTAATGCGAGTGTAGCGAAATGCTTGTGCTTCTAGTTCCGACAATGCAGTAATAACCAACAAGTAATCTAACCTAACAATTCCACAACTACTACCTTATACACACAAGTGTAAAGGGATAAAGAATATGTACATAAAGATATATGAATGAGTGATGGTACAGAACGGCATAGGCAAGATGCAGTAGATGGTATAGTGTACAGTTTATACATATGAGATGAGTAATGTAGGGTATGTAAACATAAAGTGGCATAGTTTAAAGTGGCTAGTGATACATGTATTACATAAAGATGGCAAGATGCAGTAGATGATATAGAGTACAGTATATACATATACATATGAGATGAGATGAGTAATGTAGGGTATGTAAACATTATATTAAGTGGCATTGTTTAACGTGGCTAGTGATACATTTTTACATCATTTCCATCAATTCCCATTATTAAAGTGGCTGGAGTTGAGTCAGTATGTTGGCAGCGGCCAATAAATGTTAGTGGTGGCTGTTTAACAGTCTGATGGCCTTGAGATAGAAGCTGTTTTTCAGTCTTTCGGTCCCAGCTTTGATGTACCTGTACTGACCTCGCCTTCTGGATGATAGCGGGGTGAACAGGCAGTGGCTCGGGTCGTTGTTGTCCTTGATGATCTTTATGACCTTCCTGTGACATCGGGTGGTGTAGGTGTCCTGGAGGGCAGGTAGTTTGCCCCCGGTGATGCGTTGTGCAGACCTCACTACCCTCTGGAGAGCCTTACGGTTGTGGGTGGAGCAGTTGCCGTACCAGGCGGTGATACAGCCCGACAGGATGCTCTCGATTGTGCATCTGTAGAAGTTTGTGAGTGCTTTTGGTGACAAGCCGAATTTCTTCAGCCTCCTGAGGTTGAAGAGGCGAATGCTGTTTTGCATTGGATGCGTCTCAATCCACCACTTTCGCCTGTGTAAGGCATTTCATATGTGGGAATTTCTTCAAATCAAATGTTATTTGTCACATGTATTGAAATGCTTACTTACAAGCCTTTAAGCAACAATGCAGTTTTAAGAAAATACCCCCCAAAAAGTAAAAGATAAGAATAACAAATAATTAAAGAACAGCAGTAAATAACAATAGTGGGGCTATATACAGGGGGTACCGGTACAGAGTCAATGTGCGAGGGCACCGGTAATTGAGGTAATATGTACATGTAGGTAGAGTTATTAAAGTGACTATGCATAGATAATAACAGAGATAACAGAGAGTAGCAGCAGCGTAGAAGGGGGGGGGGGGGSAGTGCAAATAGTCTAGGTAGCCATTTGATTAGCTGTTCAGGAGTCTTATGGCTTGGGGGTAGAAGATGTTTAGAAGCCTCTTGGACCAAGACTTGGTGCTTGCCGTGCAGTAGCAGAGAGAACAGTCTATGACTAGGGTGGCTGAAGTCTTTGACAAATTGACTTCAAGACTATTGGAAAACCATTCCAGGTGAAGATGGTTGAGAGAATGCCAACAGTGTGCAAATCTGTCATCAATGGAAAGGGCGGCTACTTTGAAGAATCTCAAATATAAAATAGATTTTGATATGTTTAACACTTTTTTGGTTACTACTTAATTCCATATGTGTTATTTCCAGTGGTGATATTGGCATGTATTGCCAGCAAAGCCACTACACAACACAATACTAACCAATACATTAATTGCACTATAACGGTGACAATCAGTGCCCACACTGTTAGGGCCTACATAAAGCTGTCCCAACAGCAGACCCAACATCTTACCACTGCTACACCTGGCTATCAGCGGAGCCTTGTCTGGAAGCAAAGCAGTTCATTCAGCCTCATTTACTGCCTTTAAAAAAACATAGCTGATATGGTTTACTTTCTTAAACAAATGTGGTTTCTCACGACAATTGAGATGTACAAACTATGGCATAAGGGGACAACAAGCGGATAAGAGGCTATCTGTAATTTCGATAAAGATATTAATGAGCGAGCTAGGATGGACGTAACGTTAGTCAATATAACTATTTGTTTAGCACCTTTGAAAGGTACAGCGACAAAATTCAGAACACGGGCCGTTCTTACAGTGTTCACCCTGTATACCATGTCAGAACCGTAGGATAAATAAATGATTTATGATTTATTTCAGCTTTTATTTCTTTCATCACATTCCCAGTGGGCCTTCTTGGATGGGCACTTCTAATGTAACTCTATGGCACCACCCAAAGGGCTAGAATTTTAGGTCTCCTCTTAGACTTTGTGGTGACGTGGTGTCCCCATGAGTGACAGAACACTGAGCCAACACGGCGCAACCCGTCGTATTTTCTGCTGGCTTCCCCCACCACCACAGAAAGGACTGAGCTAGTTCTGAAACGCCTGCATTTTGGAGCTGCCTTACTCAAGAAAACAAAAAGAGACCATGTTTGTATGAGGCTTTATTAACTCAATGAGATATCTTATTTCCACATTGTTTGCAAACCGATATGTGACCCTTACTAATGCAAAAATAATATGCTAAACAGACAAGCTCAAAACAGGTGGGGCTTTGCAAAGAGTCGGTGTGTCCAAACTTTGACTGGTACTGTAGTTCTGTCAGTTAAGCCTACTTTGCAGTAAACATTTAATTGAGGTTTTTGGGGAAAGTCTGTCTACCCACAAGACGGTTATCACGTCAACTGGCTACACACAAAGTAATAGTCAAATGCACGCAGCACACAGACAGACAGGGGCAGATATTTGGCTTTTTAAGCCAGTAAACAGTGGCTTACCAGAGGCGGGATAATGTCAAGTTGAGTCGATTAGGTAGTAGCTGGGAGCTTGCCATGTCTGATACTTGTTAGATTTGTTTGACAGTTTGCGTTGGAACATATGAAAATTGCATATATAATTTCAGAATAATTTGGTGAGATACTCTTAGGTGGGCTGCAATCTACATAGGTGGGCTGCAATGGTACAGTAGCGACCTGTTGCAAAGCATCTACAGAATAATGGATTATCCAAATAAAGTATTACCGGAATGGGATAGGGAGTTTGGAGAAATGAAAACGTCTACTGTGCTCCAAAATACTGGGTAATCATTAGCTTATTTATGAAACCAGTTTCGAGCTTAACAAGGTTTAGTCCTATGCTAACAGATAGCACCAAATACAGTACATCTAGCCAAATTTGTAATTTATGCTTTCCAAAAAACACTTTAAAGGAACAGATAAACAGATGTACATGTCTACTACATACTGTACATTTTGTGGCCATTGTTCCCAACCCAATAAGAATCTGTTGATGCATGGTATGGCTACGTATAGCTCCATTCTGTTGTCAGCTAACCTCAGAAACTGTCTACATCATGAATGGCACCCTATTCCTTATATAAAGTGCATTACTTTTGACCACAGGGCTCTGGTCAAAAGTAGTGCACCATTTAGGGAATAGGGTGCCATTCGGAACTCAACTCAACCTGGTGAGGAATTGAGATCAATTGCCTGGCTGAACAATTTCCCCCTATAACCTTCTTTAAATAGCACAACAACCGTTTCCCTAACCATCAACAATGTCAATGGCTACAGCTCTCTGAGACGATGGATTAGTATCTGTGGATCCGTAAATTGGATTAAATGTGGGTTTGGTGTCGTCTGTCTGAAAAGAAGCTTTGATTATGACAAGTGCTGAAAGACATTTGAAAAGTGCACAGTATTTCTTCCTCTATCCTCTCCTTCATTTTCCCATTACAATTAATGAGAGGTGTCAAGCAGTGGAGGCTGCTGAGAGGAGGATGGCTCATAATAATGGCTGGAATGGCATCAACCCATGCGTTTGATGTATTTGATACCATTCCACTCATTCCACTCAAGCCATTAACACAAGCCCGTCCTCCCAAATTAAGGTGCCACCAACCTCCTGTGGTGTCAAGATATATTTATGATCTTTCAATCAACAATCCTTCTCCCTTTGATACATGGTAAGTCATAAGAGGAATACATCTACAACAAGGATACTGGTGGGGTAGTATCCAGCAGGCAGAATTAGTCATAAAAAAATATATAATGTACTAATTACATTATTTGAACCAGTTTGTGCTTGTATAATGACGTCACTTCAACCACTTTGCACCAAGTTCTGTATCTAACAACACTATGTACCAAATGGTACAATATTCCCCATATAGGGCACTACTTTAGTCCGAAGAACTGATACACTATATACTGTATATATAGTTATGTTTTAAAATGCAGTAGAATCCCATCCATCATCCACCTTGTCCAACTCTTGCTCCCCCTCTAAACAAAAACTGGATTTTATGGTCAGCATTTCATCCCCAGGACCCTGAAAACACTTGATACATTGCTCAGTGTATATATTATTACTTCTATTATTATGTGTTATTATTTTTCGATTATTTCTTTATTTTCTCTCTCTCTGCATTGTTGAGAAATGCACGTAAGTAAGCATTTGACTGTTAGTCTACACCTGATCTTTACAAAGCATGTGATTAATAAAATTAGAATTTTCTCCAAACCTGGCCTCTGTCCAACTACTACTCCAACTGAAGTACCCTCCGGAAAGATAACAGAGAGCAGGAGGAGGAGGCGCTAGTGAAGGAGCCTTTGGAAAGATAGACAGCAGGAGGAGAAGGAGCTAATGAAGTACCCTCCAGAAAGATAACAGAGAGCAGGAGGAGGAGGCGCTAGTGAAGGAGCCTTTGGAAAGATAGACAGCAGGAGGAGAAGGAGCTAATGAAGTACCCTCCAGAAAGATAACAGARAGCAGGAGGAGGAGGCGCTAGTGAAGGAGCCTTTGGAAAGATAGACAGCAGGAGGAGAAGGAGCTAATGAAGTACCCTCCAGAAAGATAACAGAGCAGGACGAGGAGGAGGCGCGAGTGAAGGAGCCTCCGGAGAAGGAGGTGAATGTTAAAGACCCCTCCATATATACTGAACAAAACTATAAACACAACATGAATCAATTTTAAAGATTTTATTGAGTTAAAGTTTAAATAAGGAAAATCTGTCAATTTCACATGACTGGGCTGGGGTGCAGCCATGGGAGAACACAGGCCCACCCAAATGGGTGACAGGCCGACACACTGAGGACCCAGGCCCAGCCAATCAGAATGAGTTTTTAACCACAAAAGGGCTTTATTACAGACATAAATACTCCTCAGTTTCATCAGCTGTCCAGGTGGCTGGTTTCAGACTATCCCGCAGGTGACGAAGCCGGATGTGGAGGTCCTGGGCTGATGTGGTCTCCGGTTGGACGTACTGCCAAATTCTCTAAAATAATATTGGAGGTGGCTGATGGTGTAGAGAAATTAACATAAAATTATCCTGCAACAGCTCTGGTGGACATTCCTGCATTCAGCATGCCAATTGCACGCTCCCTCAAAACTTTGTCCCAAGCATGAGTTGCACCTGTGTAATAATCATGCTGTTTAATCAGCTTTTTTATATGCCACACCTGTCAGGTGGATGCATTATCTTGGCAAAGAAGAAATCCTCACTAAGAGGGATGTTAACACATTTGTGCACAACTTTTGAAAGAAATAAGCTTTTTGTGCTTCTAGAAACATTTCTGGGATCTTTTACTTCAGCTTTTGAAACATGGGACCAACACTTTACATGTTGCGTTTATATTTTTGGTCAGTATATAGACAGCCAAGCAGGAGGTAAAGGAAAAGGAGCAGGAGGAAGAGGCAGCAGGAGGAGGAAGAGAAAGACGACGAGGTTGCAGAAGAGAAGGAGCCTCAGGATAGGAGTCTCTGGAGACATTTTCACAGAGATAATTGCTGAATCAGAAGGGATAGTGTTCCCCTGTGCAGTGTAGAGCCAGTGGAGGTAATTGGGATGGGAAGGAAGCCTGCTGACAGCGCAGTGGAACGTTTACACAGACTAATGGGCAGGAAGTAGTCACTAAGTAGTCACCGCTGTCAAAGGACATTGCATATTATTACAAACAAACTGTATTACATTTGCCTATAGTTGATTTCAAAAGGACAAATACATTTACAGATTTATTTTACAATCATAATGAAAGTAATGAATGCCTTACATATACAATTTGGTTAAAAAAAAGGAAAAAAACAGAGACATCAACGCATTAACAACAGCCTCCATCATCATATAAAGCTGCAAGGGGAAGGTTGATGCTGATGACGATACTGTTCCCATATAGAGCCCAGGCTTTCTGACTGAGGAGGGTCCTGGATGCTGCTGGTTCTGCAACACACACAAACATGCTGGAGGGATGATACATCTGCATGAAGTTTTGCTGCTCCAGTTGATTTGTGAGTGAATGGAAAAGAGCACCCATGAATTGTATTAGTGTTTTGACTGTTGTTTTCTGTCCAACTGTGACTGAGCCACACATGGTGGACAATGAACACGGCAGGTCTGCGAATCTGCTCTGGGAATTTTTCCACCTTTTCTCTGAATTCCATTGTAACCTATTTTTGGGGGGTATGTTACTACACAGCACATTATCCAGTGTTAAATATACACTGAGGCCTGGATTCAAGCAGATTAAGCGTTAACCAGCGATAGTCGACACCCGCTTAGCTGATGTTTTGTCGGAGGTGGAACTGTCAAATCAGTAAGCATCTGCTCTTGTTATTATTGTCTAGAAGTCACACCCATCACATTCTTCCCATCACATTTGTGTTAGAAGTTCAGAATGAGAAAGTGTAGGCTATTGTTACAGGTTTTGCTTTTTCACTTTATGTTTGGAGGTTGGACTTTAGCACGTAGAGCGCACAGATTGGTGTCACCTCGTCAATCATTATGTTTTACACCTGTGCTGGTTGCCATGTCATTAGTGGGAAGGTGTTTCAGCTGTATTGGCCCAGTGGCTTACTAGTGGCTTTGCCACCTTTCAGTGGGCACCCACATTTCAGAATGTTCAAATTGAAAACCATTAAACAAAATAATCGAGGTGTAGATTACATCTCACATTCCAGTGCTCAAACTTGTAAACAACGCTGCATGGGATTCGTCTTAATGCGAATCAGTGCAGCCAATGTCCACTTTAGGTATAATGCCGGGAGCCACTTGTGGATTTTACAACTCTAAAATAGTTCCACCTCCGAAACCGTCAAAGCATCAGCTATGCGGATTTTGGCTAGAGCGGATCTGATTGAATCAAGCCTTGAGAGTTAAATTGACCACTGGTCCAGTGTTAGATGAATGCACTGCTTAATTTAAAGCCTTATTAGCATAATTCCCAGAGTGTCTTGTCTTTTGAGTGAATTGCAGAGTTACCAGCCATGACTCTATTTGTTAGTGACACAGACATGGTTTTTGCATTCATTCATTGTTTCTGTTCTGTGGCTTTCACCAAGTGAGATCCTAAGCAAATATATCATTAAAATTCCATTATTGAACACAATACCTACTTCATAAGGCCTTATTTTGAGGGCTTTTCCCTATACAGCACAGAAGGTTGGTGGCACCTTAATTGGGGAGAACGGGCTCATGGTAATGACTCGAGCCGAATCAGTGGAAGGGTATCAAACACATGGTTTCCAGGTATTTGATGCCATTACATTTGTGCCATTCGGTCCATTATTGAGCCGTTCTCCCCTCAGCAGCTTCCTGTGCTAGTCAGTGGCCTGAAACTCATGGTTTAGAGACATCAGGCCCTCAAGTCAATTTATTGTGGCTTGCAAAGGGATGTGTAATTCCTATTGGAATTCAGCCAGAGTGGGGATATCCAACATTTAGTTATTTTACTCACACGCAACCTCTATTCAGAATGACTGCCGGGTTGGGAAGACTAAGATATGAGAATAACTAAACCATCTAAACTAGAAAAAAAGATTTCAGTAACAGGCATAATTAATCCAAGTAACAGATTGGATTAGTTTAGAAAAATGTATGTTAGTAGTACAAGATTAATCAATCAATGCATATGCAAAACCAACCTGCAATAGAGCATGCGGGGATATACAGTGGGGAGAACAAGTATTTGATACACTGCCGATTTTGCAGGTTTTCCTACTTACAAAGCATGTAGAGGTCTGTAATTTTTATCATAGGTACACTTCAACTGTGAGAGACGGAATCTAAAACAAAAATCCAGGAAATCACATTGTATGATTTTTAAGGAAATTATTTGCATTTTATTGCATGACATAAGTATTTGATCACCTACCAACCAGTACGAATTCCGGCTCTCACAGACCTGTTAGTTTTTCTTTAAGAAGCCCTCCTGTTCTTCACTCATTACCTGTATTAACTGCACCTGTTTGAACTCGTTACCTGTATAAAAGACACCTGTCCACACACTCAATCAAACAGACTCCAACCTCTCCACAATGGCCAAGACCAGAGAGCTGTGTAAGGACATCAGGGATAAAATTGTAGACCTGCACAAGGCTGGGATGGGCTACAGGACAATAGGCAAGCAGCTTGGTGAGAAGGCAACAACTGTTGGCGCAATTATTAGAAAATGGAAGAAGTTGAAGTTGACGGTCAATCACCCTCGGTCTGGGGCTCCATGCAAGATCTCACCTCGTGGGGCATCAATGATCATGAGGAAGGTGAGGGATCAGCCCAGAACTACACGGCAGGACCTGGTCAATGACCTGAAGAGAGCTGGGACCACAGTCTCAAAGAAAACCATTAGTAACACACTACGCCGTCATGGATTAAAATCCTGCAGCGCACGCAAGGTCCCCCTGCTCAAGCCAGCGCATGTCCAGGCCCGTCTGAAGTTTGCCAATGACCATCTGGATGATCCAGAGGAGGAATGGGAGAAGGTCATGTGGTCTGATGAGACAAAAATAGAGCTTTTTGGTCTAAACTCCACTCGCCGTGTTTGGAGGAAGAAGAAGGATGAGTACAACTCTAAGAACACCATCCCAACCGTGAAGCATGGAGGTGGAAACATCATTCTTTGGGGATGCTTTTCTGCAAAGGGGACAGGACGACTGCACCGTATTGAGGRGAGGATGGATGGGGCCATGTATCGTGAGATCTTGGCCAACAACCTCCTTCCCTCAGTAAGAGCATTGAAGATGGGTCGTGGCTGGGTCTTCCAGCAAGACAACGACCCGAAACACACAGCCAGGGCAACTAAGGAGTGGCTCTGTAAGAAGCATCTCAAGGTCTTGGAGTGGCCTAGCCAGTCTCCAGACCTGAACCCAATAGAATATCTTTGGAGGGAGCTGAAAGTCCGTATTGCCCAGCGACAGCCCCGAAACCTGAAGGATCTGGAGAAGGTCTGTATGGAGGAGTGGGCCAAAATCCCTGCTGCAGTGTGTGCAAACCTGGTCAAGAACTACAGGAAACGTATGATCTCTGTAATTGCAAACAAAGGTTTCTGTACCAAATATTAAGTTCTGCTTTTCTGATGTATCAAATACTTATGKCATGCAATAAAATGCAAATTAATTACTTAAAAATCATACAATGTGATTTTCTGGATTTTTGTTTTAGATTCCGTCTCTCACAGTTGAAGTGTACCTATGATAAAAATTACAGACCTCTACATGCTTTGTAAGTAGGAAAACCTGCAAAATCGGCAGTGTATCAAATACTTGTTCTCCCCACTGTATGTTAATGTTAGTTTTGGTTCAATACGGGCTATTAACACCAACACTGGGGTTATTTTACAGCAGAGTTGATTTACACCTGAATCAACACTATAAATGTTACACTGAAAAATCAAGGTATGACTGGCCCATTTTTGCGCTTTATTACAAATGCTAAGTCACTCACCCACCATTGCACCTTGTACCATATGGTAGGTTGAACCTCACTTTATATGCACAGAAATATACAATTTTATCTGTTCATCTACAAACTCCCTCTTTACCTCTGTAGTCTGGTCTCCTTCACCACCAGCAGTTACCATACCTGGTCTGCTAGGTGATTGCTACTTAAAATAATTGGGATCAATATGACAACAGCCAGTCCAAGTGCAGGGCGCCAAATTCAAAAACCATAAATCTCATAATTAAAATTCCTCAAACATACATGTGTCTTATATCATTTTAAAGGTAATCTTGTTGTTAATCCCACCGAACTGTCCGATTTCAAATAGGCTTTTCAGCGAAAGCACTACAAACGATTATGTTAGGTCACCACAAAACTAAAAATAATCATAGCATTTTTCCCAGCTAATGATAGCATCACAAAAACCAGAATAGAGATAAAATGATTCACTAACCTTCGATTATTTTCATCAGATGACACTCATAGGACTTCATGTTACACAATACATGCGTGTTTTGTTTGATTCAATTCATATTTATATCAAAAAATCAGAGTTTACATTGAGGCTACAAGAATCACTAAATGCAAAAACATCAAGTGACTTTGCATAGCCCGTCGTTTCAACTCATCATAAATATAGATGATAATACAAGTTATACACATTGAGTTATAGATATACCTCTCCTTAATGCAACCGTAATGTCAGATTTAAAAAAAACTTTAAGGAAAAATAACTGCACGCTATAATCTGAGACGGCGCTCAAATTAGCATATCACAGCTGCAAAGATAGCATCACTATAAACAACAAAATATATTATAAATATTTCATTACCTTTGTTGGTTTCGATCAGAAGGCTTAGCAGAAACTCCAGGTCCACAATAAATGTTTGTTTTGTTCGAAAAAATMCGTTATTTATGTCCAATTGTTAGCGCGTTTGGTAAACATATCCAAAYGCTAATTCTGGTCAGCTTCATATCGGACAAAAACTTCRAAATGTGATATTACCGGTCGRAGAAACATTTCAAACTAAGTACTGAATCAATSATTAGGATGTTTTTAACATATAGCTTCAATAAAGTTCCAACCGGAATATTCCTTCTGTCTGCGTGAGCCATGGAACGGCAGTGGCTTGCATGCGGAAGAGGGATGTTACGCGAGTGGCCGCTTGATGGACACCTGACTGATTCTGCTCTCATTCTCTCCCAGAACACCATAGAAGTCTCACTGGAATTTCTATTTATTGCTGACATCTAGTGGAACCCCTAGACAGTGCAACCCCTGCCATATGTCATTTGGAATTCTTTTGGGACTCTGTCTGTATTCAACAATCTCAGATTTCTGACTTCCGGTTTGATTTCAACTCAGGATTTTGCCTGCCAATAGGAGTTCTGTTAATCTCAGAGAAATAATTCAAACAGTTTTAGAAACTTTGGAGTGTTTGCTATCCAATATTAATAATAATATGCAAATATTAAGAACTATGACTAAGGAGCAGGCCGTTTGAAATGGGCACCTTTCATCCAAGCTACTCAATACTGCCCCTGCAGCCATAAAAGTCCCCAGTACATTCACAGTATTAGGGCAAGACTGCCTTCTCTTCTTATGCACCAGAGGCATGGATTAGTCTACAATCCGTGCTTCAACTAGATATGTTAGTGCCACTGAATGAATTTAAAATATTGATGAGAGACTGTTACGGAGGAGCTTTTTTTAGGCTGGATCATGTTGTGTTGTATTGTATTGTTGTATGTTTTAATTACATAATGTATTGGTTGTTGCTGCCTTCTTGGCCAGGTCTCCCTTGAAAAAGAGACTATGGGTTTCAATGGGCTTTTCCTAGTTAAATAAAGGTTAAATACATTTGGTGTGTAGTACCTTACCTTAGTGCTATTTTCTGTTCCAGCTACCTGTGAGTGTAGCTTTGAAGAGGAGATGATGACAGGTCTAAGAGGAGCTCCATTACACAGTTTATTCATTAATAGCACCAGAAGGACTCCTCAGAAAGTTTATGCAAACATGGCATGCATCCCAAATTGCACCCTATTCCCTATGTAGTGGACTACTTTTAACCAAAGCCCTATGGGTGCTGGTCAAATTAGTGCACTAAACAAGGGATAGGGTGTCATTTGGGACGTAGATACAGACAGTCGATATTGGGCCACGGAGAGCAGGAAAGTTTACTACAGGATTCTACCAGCTAGAAAATCAAGCTGATCAAAGTGTGTGTTTGCTGTTGGAGTTAAATTCCCCATTCTTCCCCAAAGCATATAGACACTTTTTTTCCAGAGTAGCGTGGTAATGCTAGTCAGGCACAAAAAACTAAATCTCTCCCTCACCTATACCTCTCTACCTCCGAGTGACATGGCCAGTCTCCCCAGTCTACCTCCTTCCTACGTTATTACAACCAAACATCACACTCTGTATCTTCCCAAATGACACCCATTCCATATTTAGTGCACTACCTTTGACCAAAGAAAGTGCACTACATAAGGAATAGGGTACCATTTGACCCTTTTCTCTGTCTCTAGTTTTGTCTTTTCCAAACAGTGTTAGTGACATTCCATGCTGCCCATTAGTCTGTGTAAACTTTCCGCTGCGCTGTCAGCAGGCTTCCTTCCCATCCCAATTACCTCCACTGGCTCTACACTGCACAGGGGAACACTATCCCTTCTGATTCAGCAATTATTCAGCACAACCATTGGTTAGGCAGCACACACATTTTTTTTGTTTTATCAGCAAGAGCAGAGCAGGTCGGGGCACAGGGTTGGAATATCCATTGCCGTGTGTAATGCAGCCTAGTTTCATTTACACCATCCCAGCAGCTATCTTAGAAATATAACTTTGCTCAGTGCTTCTCTGAGTATGCACTTCGTTGCCTAGGCTATGGATAATTTGATTGAGACCACACTAAATAGCCTATAGGCACACGTAATTTTTTATTTATTGACCTTCATTTTACTATGCAAGTCAGTTAAGAACAAAATCTTATTTACAATGAAGGCCTACCCCCCTGGCCAAACCCGGATGACGCTGGGCCAATTGTGCGCCGCCTTATGGGACTCCCGATCACGGGACACAGCCTGGGAACAAACCAGGGTCTATAGTGACACCTCTAGCACTTCAATGCAGTGCCTTAGACCGCTGTGCCACACTGAAGACACTGTTGATATTACATTCCCAGCGGAGGATCAGAGATGAGGGGTTGTCCTTCAGGTAACCATGCTGTAAATTTCTATCCATCCCTTAGATTTGTCTTTTAACCTTAGCTTTTTGTATGGTGCATGTTTATCTGCAACAGAGTTAAAAAGGGAAATAAAACAATTAAGGGGCCTGATCTGAGTCAGTGATAGTTGACACAACCCACCAGTCACTCAATTCAGAAAAAAACGAATTGCTCAGAAATGTCTCTGTAATAATGCGTGAGCAAGGTACTGTACAGTAGTTTAACATCTCTTATGCAGGCTATGGGAAAAAGGTCACTGAACTCATTACAAAATATCCCATTGACAGTAAACTTATGAGGGCAAACCTTAGGATGGAATGATGAGTGACATCTTAGACCCTTGGATTACTTCCCCTTCTTTGACTTTTAACCTTTAGTTATGCTTCTGACCCATCATATTCATTTCCAGTGCCAGAGAAAAACAACAACAACATAAACTCAGAAATAACTTCATATTGAGTGTTCTGGCTTGGGAAATATAACACTGATTCATCGTCATACAACAACTTCAACAAAAATGTGGTTGATTGGAAATCAACTAAAATGTACATTTTGCCCTTTGAAAACAGAAAGAGAAGAACCAAACAATTTTATATCATTAAAACCAGCTGAGCTAACAGCCATTTTACACTGTTTCGCTATGGCTTTAGTCATCAATCTAGCAAGAGGGCAATACTTTTTTAATGTAGTAGTGGTATGAAATAACACATATGGAATCATGTAGTAACCTAAAAACTGTTAAACAAATCAAAATATATTTAAAATTTGAGATTCTTCAAAATAGCCACGCTTTGCCTTGATGACAGCTTTGCACACTCTTGGCATTTTTCCCTCATCAATCTACACACAATACCCCATAATGGCAAAGCAAAAAACAGTTTTAGACTTTTTTGCAAAAAAGTTTCAAAATACAAAATTGAAATAGTATTCAGACACTTTACTCAGTAATTTGTTGAAGTGCAAAAAATTCTAAAAACCTGTTTTTGCTTTGTCATTATGGCGTGCTGTGTGTAGATTGAGGGAACAAATATTTTCACCCAATGTAGAATAAGGCTGTAACTGTTTTTTTTTTTTTTAAATCATCAGCAATCTACACACAATACCCTATGATGAGGCAGGGAAAACATTGAAAACTGATTTTTTGAATATGTATTAACAATAAAAAACAGAAATACCTTATTTACGTAAGCATTCAGATCCTTTGCTATGAGAATCGAAATTGAGCTCAGGTGCATCCTGTTTCCATTGATCATCCTTGAGATGTTTCTACAACTTGATTGGAGTCCACCTGTGCTAAATTCAATTGATTGGACATGATTTGGAAAGGCACACACCTGTCTATATTTGGTCCCACAGTTGACAGTGCATGTCAGAGCAAAAAACAATTTTTGAGTTGGAAGGAATTGTACGTAGAGCTTTGGGACAGGGTTGTGTCGAGGCACAGATCTGGGGAAGGGTACCAAAACATTTCTGCAGCATTGAAGGTCCCCAAGAACGCAGTGGCCTCCATCATTCTTAAACGGAAGAAGTTTGGAACCACCAAGACGCTTCCTAGAGCTGGCCGCCCGTCCAAACTGAGCAATCAGGGGAGAATGGCATTGGTCTTGGTCAGTGAGGTGACCAAGAACCAAATGGTCACTCTAACAGAGCTCGAGAGTTCCTCTTTGGAGATGGGAGAACCTTCCAGAAGGACAACCATCTCTGCAGCACTCCACCAATCACGCCTTTATGGTGGAGTGGCCAGATAGAAGCCACTCCTCAGTAAAAGGCACATGACAGCCCACTTGGAGTTTGCCAAAAGGCACCTAAAGACGCTGAGACCATGGGAAAGAATATTCTCTGGTCTAAAGAAACCATGATTGAACTCTTTAGCCTGAATGCCATGCTTCACGTTTGGGAGAAACCTGGCACCATCCCTACAGTGAAGCACGGTGGTGGCAGCATCATGCTGTGGAGATATTTTTCAGTGGCAGGGTCTGGGAGACTAGTCAGGATCGGTTCAAAGATGAACGGATCAAAGTACAAAGACATTTTTGATGGAAACCAGCTCCAGAGCACTCAGGACCTCAGACTGGGATGAAGATTCACCTTCCAACGGGACAAGTCTCTGAATGTCCTTGAGTGGCCCAGCCAGAGACCAGACTTGAACCTGATCGAACATCTCTGGAGAGACCTAAAAATAGCTGAGCAGTGATGCTCCCAAGCTTGTAGTGTCATACCCAAGAAGACTCGATGCTGTAATCACTGCCAAAGGTGCATCAACAAAGTACTGAGTAAAGGGTCTGAATACTTATGTCAATGTGATGTTTCAGTTTATTTTATACATTTGCAAACATTTCTAAAAACCTGTTTTTGCTTTGTCATTATGGGGTATTGTGTGGAGATTGATGACGGGAAAAACGATTTAGTCTATTTTAGAATAAGGCTGTAACAAAATAAGGCTGTCAAAAAATTTGGAAAAAGTCAAGGGGTATGAAAACTTTCCGAATGCACTGTATACACACTGAGTGTAAAAAACATTACGGACACCTTCCTAATTTAGGTTTACCCCCCCTGTCCCTTTTGACCTCAGAACAGCCTGAAAAACCCAGCAGCGTTGCAGTTCTTGACGCAAACCGGTGTGTCTGGCACCTACTACCATACACTGTTCAAAGGCACTTAAATCTGTTGTCTTGCCCATTCACCCTCTGAATGACGTACATACACAATCCATTTCTCAATTGTCTCAAAGCTTAAAAATCCTTCTTAACCTGTCTCCTCCCCTTCATCTACACTGATTGAAGTGAATTTATTAAGTGCCATCAATAAGGGATCATAGCTTTCAGCTGGATTCACCTGGTCAGTCTATGTCATGGAATGAGCAGGTGTCCTTGAAGTTTTGTACACTCAGTGTATATACTAAAGATATATATATATATATATATATATATATAAAACTGAACATTTACACATGATAAAAGTGTATATCATTTCACATACTAGCCTCCTTGCCAACCATGTAAGGTTGCCACACCTGCCAGACGTAGCCTACCCAAAATGTGCCTCAGGATGCCATATTGCCACCCAACTAAACTTTCAGACTGAGAGTCTTGGCACCAGTGGTAGCAGGGTAATTGTTTTCTGAATGTACATTACAGTTCAAATTGCCAGTGCACTTTCGCAAGGAGAACAAAATGAATGAGATAAAGCCTCTTTAATCAAAAATACCTTTCTTTTTTCAGTCCAGAAAGCTACATTGATTCAATAGGTTTTTGTCCTGACCTCGTCCGCTCTATCAGAAACAGGCTCACTTCTTGTATGGATTAATAAATCATTATTTTTATTCTAGGTTAATGTGTACAGACTTTGCAGGGCATTCACTTGACAGTATGATATTATACTACTTTAAGTTCTCTATAATGCTTTTAAAAATGCATGTTCTGGTATCATGTTACTAAAGTGTTCATCTTCATTTAAGCCTGTTCAACAGAGCACAATCATTATAGGAACTCTGTCAGTGTGTAACCATGTTGATGCTTCATTGTTTCAAATTATTTTATTGCTCAATAAAATTCCAATGCAAAATGACAGTAAGCCCCAGAAGCAATGAGTTGCGGGGACAGCTTTGCTGCACCACATCAACATACAACATTTACCCTTATTAGGGTGAACAACATGGCCATACCTGAGGGTTATAATGCAAAGCAGGTTCAGTTAGTTTGCCAGCTAACTTTGATAAACAAACAGAAACAACTACATATTTTCTGGTTCATTAGGAAAACTAGACTAATATGTGTTTTTGGTTGTTAGGCACAATTTGATTGACTCATTTCAAGCTTATCTTTCTAAAAAATAAAAAGTTATTTCAGAATATGTTTGTAAGCACAGCACATACATGCACAAACACACACACTCTCTCTCTCGCTCTCGCTCTCGCTCTCTCTCTCTCTTCCAACAGATTAACAGAGCAATATCCCGCTGTCACACATCCACACACACAGTTAGATCATTATTTCAGGTGACTTAACATCGTGGAGCTGATCATTACATTATCCAGAGTTGACTGTCTGTGGGGCTCTGGTCAAAATTAGTGCACTATATACAGTGCCTTTGGAAAGTATCCAGACCCCTTGACTTTTTCCATATTTACTGTCAATCAGAATGCACTTGGGTACTTTTTGGCCCATCCTGCAAATTACCTTGGCATGCATAACTTGCAATTTAATTTGAACTCATAGGATACATTAAATGTGCTTATGGAACAAACTGTTTATAAAAATCCTGTAATTTTATATTCAATTACTGGCTACTGAGTTGAAGTGAACATATTTTAATGTATTAATGTATTTCTACAGCTGAACTGCATTTTGTCAGTAAATATACAACAAACTGGAATTGGGTTTACTTTCTGAATTGACTGGAACATAAATGGAATTGACCTCAACGTTAGTTAGCATAGTTGGGATGAAACCACACCTGGGAGTTGAACTCACAACTTTGTAGATGATTGTAACCTGAATTTCCTACTTCGCCACCAGGTCTGTGACCATGACAGAGATCGGCCACATATTTTTTGGCAAGAATACGTTTCTGCACTTTCCTAAAGGTTTCCCGGAATCAAGTCAATATTTATCAGATTATCTGACAACACCAACTAAAAAGTAGCAGTGCTCAGGCCTATATTTAATCAGATCAAGCATGAACACATGATAGCTGACACCCGCATAGCTGGTGTTTTGGCAAGTTTGAGGTATAACTGCGTTAGAGCTGTCAAATCGGTGAGTGACTGCTCGTATGGTCATTGTCACAAAGCCACACCGATCCTACTTGAGTTAGAAGTTCAGAACAAAAAGTGTAAGCTATATAGAAATAATGACTTTCAAATTGAAAATCATGAGGATTTCCATCAGCCTTATTGAGGTGTGGATTACATATCACATTCCAGTGTCCAATTTCTGGAAATGTAGCTCCGTGCAGCCAATGGCAATTTCCACTTCAGATATAATGCTGGGAGATGCTTGTGGATTTGATAACCCTAACGTAGTTCCACCTCCAAAACAACAATTATGCAGGTGTCCACTACTGTGGATCTGATATAATCTAGCCCTCAGTTTGTAGAAATCCTCTCATTATTTTTTTAACCGCATTAATGTCTCAGCAGTGCCAACAAATGGTTATTTGTTACCAAGAACATACAGTATATACACACTCTCAAAAATATGAGTATGATTACGGTAGAGTGTTGTTCCTTGGTGTACAAAATGGCCGAAAGGTACACATAAGGTACCTTCAGAGGTACACATAGGAACTCACATGGTATTGGTCCGTACCTTTTAGGATACATGTCTAGATAATCTAGTATAATCGTACAGTTGTCTACCCAATATATTAAACATAAAGCTGCGATCATAACCATGTAGGAGGTGAAAATTAACCAGTTGTGAAGTTGTAAATACCATTTGGATGCATTCACGTGCTTTGATATCGTTGGGAAACTTAACTGGCTAATGGCCAACAAGCTGCATCAACTATAAACTAAAAGTACAGTTATCATCATGACTGCAAACAAATTATAGAGTAAAAAAAAAACTATGAATAGATAGATTTTTATAAATAATGTTTTGTTATTACATTTAACTGCCGCAAATACTGTTATCGAGGTAATTTCCTTAGTGGGTGACCTAATAGGTTAGCATGTGGGAGAGCCTGAAGCTCAGCGACAATAGACACGTTTCCCACTAGTAATAACCAGATGGAGGGCCGTTCAAGTGGATTTTTTCCAGTCGTATGAGGTAAATTCCCACTTCCCACTTTGTCACTAACGCAGCATTAGTTACACTCATTAGTGCAATTTGAAATGTAGGTGGGGTCAGTGTGCTGGTGGGGGCTCATTAATATATTTGGGGACAGTTTCAACGAATCACCACCTCAGATCGGTTTATAAATAGTGAAAGGGGTTGGCTTTTATTTGAATGATAGCTTAACCTTTTGTCAATAGGGGGAGCTGTTAGCATTATTTTTTTTTTTACATTTCCAAATTAAACTGCCTCGTACTCAATTCTTGATCGTACAATATGCATATTATTGTTATTATTGGATAGAAAACAGTCTATAGTTTCTATAGGAGTTGAAATTTTGTCTCTGAGTGGTACAGAACAATTTCTACAGCACTTTTCATGACAGGGTTCAGATTTCAGAAATTTTTACCTCTGATCTGGGGTCTGTTTATAAGGCACAGTGAATGCTATGAAGAAACCGACACTGCCTACGTCTTCCTCTGGGTGTCTGTACGTCATACAGTTTTCAATGAAGTGGATGGGACGTTCACAGCCATTATAAATGACCAAAATGTACAGAGACCGTTCTTTCTCAACGTGCGCCTCAAGCGTGAACGCCATCGGACCTGTCTCGTTCCAAGTCGTTTCTAACCAGCAATATTTCTCCGGTCATGTTTTCAGTCGTTATAGTTTGTAAAACATCATAATGTAGTGAATTTGAACCGTTTTATATCAATTTATATCCGTTTAGTGCGATTTTGAGGAATTTCTTTGTTGTGCGTTCTGAAAGTTTGGACACACGTTTTAGGGAGTCGGTCGTTGGTGCTGGACATTTCGAGGACAGAGGACATCTATCGACCAAAAGACGTTTATAACATAGAAAGGATACATTGCCCAAGAATATGATGGAAGATCAGCTCAAAAGAGCAATATTTAATATGATAAACCGTGTTTCTGTCGAAATATTTTAAAGCACATATCGCCATTTTGTTTGGTATAGCTTCACTTGGCCAACCCTGTATTGAAAAGTAAGGATAATTTTAAAAATGTAAATCAGCGGTTGCATTAAGAACTAATTTGTCTTTCGATTCCTGTCAACCTGTATTTTTTAGTCAAGTATATGATTAGCTTTTAATTAAACTAGATCACTCTGATAGATGACGTCAGACATATTGAGGCTTGATTTTCCTAGTATTTTCATTGTGTAACCACGGTTTTGTATGGCTAAATATGCACCTTTTCGAACAAACTGTATATGTATGTTGTAAAATGATGTTACAGGAGTGTCATCGGAAGAATTCTGAGAAGGTTAGTGAAAAAATTAATATCTTTTGGCGGTGGTTACGTTATAGGCTCTTTGGCTGGAATCGATGCTCTGGTAACGTTGGAACATGTAGTATGCTAACTTATCGATTTATTGTGTTTTCGCTGAAAAACGCTTAGAAAATCTGAAATATGGTCTGAAATCACAAGAACTGGGTCTTTCCATTTGCTATGCTTTGTCTATTTTTATGAAATGTTTTATGATGAGTTAAATTGGTCATACACGTTGCTCTATCTAGTAATTCTAGTGGATTTGTGATGGTCGGTGCATTGTAAACTGTGATTTCTACCTGAAATATGCACTTTTTTCTAACAAAAACTATCCTATACCATGAATATGTTATCAGACTGTCATCTGATGGTTTTTTTTATAGGTTATTGGCTATCAATATCTTAGTTGAGCCGAATTGGTGATAGCACCTGAAGGAGTAAGAAACTGATGGAGTTAGAATAGTGGTGTATTTTGCTAACGTGTTTAGCTAATAGATTTACATATTTTGTCTTCCCTGTAAACATTTTAAAAATCTGAAATGGTGGCTTTATTCACAAGATCTGTATCTTTCATCTGGTGTCTTGGACTTGTGATTTAATGATATTTAGATGCTACTATCTACTTCTGAAGCTATGCTATCTATGCTAATCAGTGTGTGGGGGGTGGGGGGTGCTCCCGGATCCGGGTTTCTGAGGCAGTAAAAGTTAACTCACAAATCCATTAATTCATGTGAGGCCAGAGACTTTTATGGGAGGAGTAACCATTTTCTTTACCACTGTGGTCTACAAATCACAGCTATGTTCTATGGACTTGCACTTATGACATGAACACTGGTTCTAAACCAAAGATATTGATCTGTTTTAAGCAATAGATTTCATGAGATGGTGATGACAACAAACAAACAAACAAATCACCAATCTGAGTTAAAAAGGATGTGTATATCCTGTAATTCTTGTGTGGTGCAAATGTTAGTCTGTGTAATGTAGTAACACGTTCTTTCCACCATAGGGAAATGTGCGTAATATAGCTTAATTGAATAAGTCAAATTAATTCAATATTTTAATATATGATGAAAGTAAATGTAGCACACACACATTTTTACAACAATAAGATCTATTTCTTCCTACTTTAAACATGGAGAGTTTAAAAATTCCAAGCACACTAGAGTAGAGCATCAATAGGGTCTGTACAACAGGCTGAACATTTGACTTCCCTACAATTAAGAGCTGCACTGGGATCCGCACCTGTTTTAAATTTTCGCCTAAAATGACACACCCAAATCTAACTGCCTGTAGCTCAGGCCCTGAAGCAAGGATATGCATATTCTTGGTACCATTTGAAAGGAAACACTTTGAAGTTTGTGGAAATGTGAAAGGAATGTAGGATAACATAACACAATAAATCTGGTAAAAGATAATACAAAGAAAGAACCAACCGTTCTTTTGTATTTTTTTGAAGCATAATCTTTGAAATGCAAGACAAAGGCCATAATGTATTATTCCATTCCAGGTACAATTTAGATTTTGGCCACTAGATGGCATCAGTGTATGAGCAACGTTTTAGACTGATCCAAAGAACCATTGCATTTCTGTTCAAAATTCAAGACTGCCCAAATGTGCCCAATTCGTTTATTAATAACTTTTCATGTTCAAAACTGTGCACTCTCCTCAAACAACAGCTTGGTATTATTTCACTGTACTAGCTTCTGTAAATTGGACAGTGCAGTTAGATTAACATGAATTTAAGCTTTCTGCCAATGCCAGATATGTCTATGTCCTGGGAAATGTTCTTGTTACTTACCACCTCATGCTAATCACATTAGCCTACGTTAGCTCAACCATCCCGTGGAATGGACACCGATCCCGAAGAAGTTTTAAAGCAGTATCCAAATCCATAGGAGCCCAATATAATAACCATATCTAGGAAAACCAAAGTGCCAAAGGCTGGGTCTAATATAGTGTATAAGAGGAAGTTTTGTAGTGATTCATATGTTGATGATGTAAAGAATATTTGCTGGTCTGTGGTGTGTAATGAGGAGCATCCAGACGCTGCACTTGACGCATTTATGAAACTACTTATTCCAGTTACTAATAAGCGTGCACCCATTAAGAAAATGACTGTAAAAACTGTTACATACCCTTGGATTGATGAGGAATTAAAAAACTGTATGGTTGAGAGGGATGAGGCAAAAGGTATGGCAATTAAGTCTAGCAGCCCAACTGATTGGCAAACGTACTGCAAATTTAAAAAATCATGTGACTAAACTAAAGAAAAAGAAAAAGGAACTACACTATGAAACAAATATAAATCATATAAAGAATGATAGTAAAAAGCTTTGAGGCACCTTAAATTACATTTTGGGGAAAAAAGCCAACTCGGCTCCTTCATTCATTGGATCAGATGGCTCATTCATCACAATGCCCACTGATATTGCAAACTACTTTAATTACTTTTTCATTGGCAAGATAAACAAACTTAGGTATGACATGCCAGGATCAAACGCTGACACTACACATCCAAGTATATCGGATCAAATTATGAAAGACAAGAATTGTACTATTGAATTCCATAAAGTCAGTGTGGAAGAGGTGATTTTTTTTTGTTTTGTCTATCAACAACGACAAGCCACCGGGGTCTGACAATCTGGATGGAAAATTACTGAAGATAATAGCAGACGATATTGCCACTCCTATTTGCCACATATTCAATTTAAGCCTACTAGAAAGTGTGTGCCCTCAGGCCTGGAGGGAAGCTAAAGAATAGTAAAGCCCCCTTTACTGGCTCAAATAGCCGACCAATCAGCCTGTTACCAACCCGTAGTAAACTTCTGGAAAAAATAGTGTTTGACCAGATACAATGCTATTTCACAATAAACAAATTGACAACAGAATTTCTGCAAGCTTATAGGGAAGAACATTCAACAACTACAGCACTTACACAAATGACTGATGATTGACTGAGAGAAATTGATGATAAAATGATTGTGGGGGCTGTCTTGTTAGACTTCAGTGCAGCTTTTGACATTATCAATCATAGTCTGCTGCTGGAAAAACGTATGTCTTATGGCTTTACACCCTTTGCTATAATGTGGATAAAGAGTTACTTGTCTAACAGCACACAGAGGGTGTTCTTTAATGGAAGCCTCTCAAAAATAATCCGGTTAGAATCAGGAATTCCCCAGGGTAGATGTTTAGGCCCCTTTACATTTTTACTAATGACATGCCACTGACTTTGAGTAAAGCCAGAGTGTCTATTTATGAGGATGACTCAACACTATACACGTCAGCTACTACAGCGACTGAAATGACTGCAACACTCAAAAAAGAGCTGCAGTTAGTTTCAGAGTGGGAGGCAAGGAATAAGTTAGCCCTAAGTATTTCTAAAACTAAAAGCATTGTATTTGGAACAAAACACTCACTAAACCCTAAACCTCAAATAAATAACTCAACTTGTAATAAATACTGTGGAAATTTAAAAAGTTAAAATCAAATTAAAGTTTTCACATACACATGGTTAGCAGATGTTAAATGGAGTGTAGCGAAATGCTTGTGCTTCTAGTTCCGACCATGCAGTATATCTAACAAGTAATCTAACCTAACAATTTCACAACAACTACTTTATACACACAAGTGTAAAGGAATGAATAAGAATATGTACATACAAATATATGAATGAGCGATGGCCGAACGGCATAGGCAAGATGCAGTAGATGGTATAGAGTAGAGTCTATACATATGAGATGAGTAATGTAGGGTATGTAAACATTATATAAAGTGGAATTGTTTAAAGTGGCTAGTGATGCATTTATTACATAAATTTTTTCATTATTAAAGTGGCTAGAGATGAGTCAGTATGTTGGCAGCAGCCACTCAATGTTAGTGATGGCTGTTAAACAGTCTGATGGCCTTGAGATAGAAGTCTGATGGCCTTCCTGTGACATCGGGTGGTGTAGGTGTCCTGGAGGGCAGGTAGTGATGGTGATGCGTTTTGCAGACCTCACTACCCTCTGGAGAGCCTTACAGTTGTGGACGGAGCAGTTGCCGTACCAGGCGGTGATACAGGCCGACAGGATGCTCTCGATTGTGCATCTGTAAAAGTTTGTGAGTGTTTTGGTGACAAGCCGAAATTCTCCTGAGGTTGAAGAGGCGCTGCTACTGTCACGTTCTGACCATAGTTCTTGTGTGTTTTTCTTGTTTTAGTGTTGGTCAGGACGTGAGCTGGGTGGGCATTCTATGTTGTGTGTCTAGTTTGTCCATTTCTATGTAATGCCTGATATGGTTCTCAATCAGAGGCAGGTGTTTGTCATTGTCTCTGATTGGGAACCATATTTAGGTGGCTTGTTTTGTGTTGGGGTTTGTGGGTGGTTGTTTCCTGTCTTTGTGTTCTGCACMAGATAGGACTGTCTCGGTTTTCACGTTTGTTATTTTGTATTTTGTATAGTGTTCACGTTATCGTCTCTTTGTTATTAAACATGTTGAACACTAGCCGCGCTGCGTTTTGGTCCTCTCCTTCATCTCAGGAAGAAAACCGTTACAGCTACGCCTTCTTCACCATGCTGTCTGTGTGGGTGGACCATTTCAGTTTGTCTGTGATGTGTACGCCGAGGAACGCCGAGGAACTTAAAACATTCCACCACTACTGTCCCGTTGATGTGGATAGGGGGCTGCTCCCTCTGCTGTTTCCTGAAGTCCACGATCATCTCCTTTTTGTTGACATTGAGTGTGAGGTTATTTTCCTGACACCACACTTCGAGGGCCCTCACCTCCTCCCTGTAGGCCGTCTCGTCGTTGTTGGTAATCAAGCCTACCACTGTAGTGTCGTCTGCAAACTTGATGATTGAGTTGGAGGCGTGCATGGCCACGCAGTCATGGGTGAACAGGGATTACAGGAGAGAGCTGAGAACGCACCCTTGTGGGGCCCCAGTGTTGAGGATCAGCGGGGTGGAGATGTTGTTACCTACCCTCACCACCTGGGGGCGGCTCGTCAGGAAGTCCAGGACCCAGTTGCACAGGGTGGGGTCGAGACCCAGGGTCTCAAGCTTAATGACGAGTTTGGAGGGTACTATGGTGTTAAATGCTGAGCTGTTGCCGATGAACAGGATTCTTACATGGGTATTTCTCTTGTCCAGATGGGTTAGGGCAGTGTGCAGTGTGGTTGCGATTGCGTCGTCTGTGGACCTATTGGGGCAGTAAGCAAATTGGAGTGGGTCTAGGGTGTCAGGTAGGGTGGAGGTGATATGGTCCTTGACTAKTCTCTCAAAGCACTTCATGATGACAGAAGTGAGTGCTACGGGGTGATAGTCATTTAGCTCAGATACCTTAGCTTTCTTGGGAACAGAAACAATGGTGGCCCTCTTGAAGCATGTGGGAACAGCAGACTGAGATAAGGATTGATTGAATATGTCCGTAAACTCTGAGGACGCGGCTGGGGATGCCGTCTGGGCCGGCAGCCTTGCGAGTGTTAACACGTTTAAATGTTTTACTCATGTTGCCTGCAGTGAAGTTGAGCCCGCAGGTTTTGGTAGAGGGCCGTATCAGTGGCACTGTATTTTCCTCAAATTGAGCAAATAAGTTGTTTAGTTTGTCTGGGAGCAAGACATCGTGGTCCACGACGGGGCCGGTTTTCCTTTTGTAGTCCGTGATTGACTGTAGACCCTGCCACATACCTGTTGTGTTTGAGCCGTTGAATTGCGACTACTTTGTCTCTATACTGACGCATAGCTTGTTTGATTGCCTTGCGGAGGGAATAGCTACACTGTTTGTATTCGGTTGAGTTGAGATGACTCAACTGCTTGGAGTAACCGTAGATTGTAAACTTTCATGGTCAGAACATATTGATGCAGTAGTAGATAAGATGGGGAGAAGTCTGTCTATAATAAAGCGATGCTCTGCTTTCTTAACAACACTATCAACATGGCAGGTCCTACAGGCCCTAGTTTTGTCGCACCTTGACTACTGTTCAGTCATGTGGTCTGGTGCCACATAAAATGACTTAGGAAAATTGAAATTGGCTCAGAACAGGGCAGAATGGCTGGCCCTTGGATGTACACAGAGAGCTAATTAATAATATGCATGTCAATCTCTCCTGGCTGAAAGTGGAGGAGAGGTTGACTTCATCACAACTTGTATTTATTTGACCATGCTGGTCATTTATGAACATTTGAACATCTTGGCCATGTTCTGTTATAATCTCCACCCGGCACAGCCAGAAGAGGACTGGCCACCCCTCATAGCCTGGTTCCTTTCTAGGTTTCTTCCTAGGTTTTGTCCTTTCTAGGGAGTTTTTCCTAGCCACCATGCTTCTACACCTGCATTGCTTGTTGTTTGGTGTTTTAGGCTGGGTTTCTGTACAGCACTTTGATATATCAGCTGATGTAAGAAGGGCTATATAAATACATTTGATTTTGATTTGATGAGAGGTATTGTCATGTTCAATGCACCGAACTGTCTGTCTAAACTACTGGCACACAGCTCGGACACCCATGCATACCCCACAAGACATGTCACAAGAGGTCTCTTCACAGTCCCCAAGTCCAGAACAGACTATGGGAGGCACACAGTACTACATAGAACCATGACTACATGGAACTCTATTCCACATCAAGTAACATCAAGCAAGCAGTAAAATTTGATTTAGAAATGGGACAGCATGGACTGTGAAGCAACACAAACATTGGCACAGACACATGCATACACACACACACACACACACACACACACACACACACACACACACACGATAACATACGCACTATACATACACATGGAATTAGTACTGTAGATATGTGGTAGTGGTGGAGTAAGGGCCTGAGGGCACACAGTTGTGAAATCTGTGAATGGGAATGTTTTTAAAATTGTATAAACTGCCTTAATTTTGCTGGACCCCAGCAATGGCAGCAGCTAATGGGGATCCATAATAAATACATTAGTCTATGTTCGCTCAACCATCCCGCGGGGGACCCACCAATCCTGTAGAGGTTTTAATTAATCAAAATTATTATTATTTTTTTAAATGCCTTTTCGAACATGTGAACTTTCATGTGCCTTAATACAAATGTATATGCCATATTTAAATATGATTACAATTGTTAAATTATGAGCTTAGTTGGTTTAGCCGAGAGATGAGTTTGGATTGGTCTGCCGTATAGCGTGCTTCTGTCTATTTGAGCTGGTCAGTATGTCTAGGTAATCCTGTCTAATGCGGCTTTAAAATGTTTTTATCCTGTATTAAAACTGGATAAGTGTTGTTCTCCACTTCCTGGAGGACTGAGTTTTGAAATCAGTGCAATTCGAGTATGAAAGCGAAGGAAATGGAGAAAACACCTGTCTCTGGATTACATCTTCAAACTAAGGGCATCCATGTCATCCGACAAGAAACGTGTCCAACCTTGAATGATGTATACTGGTAAGATAGTCTAACTACATGTTCAGATATTAAACGTTTAAAAATTTGACAGAAAGAGCCATTTGCTTGGCTAGCTATAGCCTAAGGTTAGCTAGCTAACATATAACCTGGTTGGTTAGCTACCTGCAGATTCATGCAGGGTACTAACATCATGAGTTGTGATTATGGTTGATTGTTTACCTAGATTGCTAACGTTAGCTGACTGGCTCGCTAGCTAACGTTACGTGTGTGACCTTATTATTTGTATCTCAGAGACATTTGCTTAGTTAGCTATAGCATAATGTTAGCTAGCTAACATTGAACCTGGTTGCTTAGCTACCTGCAGATTAATGCAGGGTAGTAACGTCATGAGTTAGGATTACGCTTCATTTTCTTAACAAAAGACTCCACTATGCAAGTAACCATTTTGGGTGCATTCGTAAATTCAGTCTGGCCATCTACTCCGATTTCAGAGCTCTTTCGTCTGATTGTGCCAGAGAGCGCAGAATAACTGATGAATTTACAAACGCTCAACACCCATTGAATATGGCCGGTGTCAGTAAACGTTGGTAAATAATTAATTAAATTGTTGCCAGCAGCACAGTTACAGTCACCAATGCTCTGGATAACATGAAAACAGCCTAACCAGCTCTGCTAGGCTGAGTAAAATGGTCAGAGTGCTGTGTCTGGAAGTATGTGTCTGGAAGTAGCTAGCAAGCTAGCCAATGCAAGCCAGTTAGCTTGGGTGCTTGACTGCCATTGTGAGGTCAGATCATTCGGATTAACACTACTCATCGGCCAGAGCGTCCAGTGTGCGCTCTGAACGCTCCGAGAGCGAACACCCTAACCACCTCTGCTAGGAAGAGTAATGTTCAGTGAGCTGTTCTCTCTCACTTAGATGTCTGGAAGCAGCTACAGTGGTTCTTCCTTTAAAAGTTGTCATACTGCAGCACACCTTGTAGGCTGCCACAGAATTCTATGGTACGTTATTTAAGTGTCAGTCATTGTTGCCATTAATGCTAGTTAGTGCTAGTTTGACCACCAGAGGGCATCTTTGAACAGTCTCTTTTTAATATTGGATGTACTAGAGAATTGAAAACATTTTTGTATAAGAACGTAGTATATGGGATTGATTTGAAGAAATTTAGCTTAAATAATTTGATTAATATTATGGGGTTTCTATTCCAAGAAAAATTAAAAAATTATAAAAAATTCAACCCTTAGGGTTTCCTTTAGGAAAATATGGCGCTGTACAACGTGACCATTTCCACACCCTAATTGTAGGCTACACAATACCCAAACTGAGAAAAATGTGTATTTATTTGTCAAGACCAATCAAGAGCAGTGCAAAACGGTGCTGAAATAGGTGACCACACGCAGGTAGGCTATTGCTTCAAGTCATATTATAACAATTGAATGACTTTGGGTGTTCCAGTAAGTATTCTTAACTTCTCTAGGGTAGGGGGCATCATTTTTAACGTTTGAATGAAAAGCATACCCAAATTCAACTGCCAGTTACTCATCCCCAGGAGATAAGATATGCATATTAGTAGATTTGGATAGAAAACACTCTGAAGTTTCTAAAACTGTTTGAATCATGTCTGTGAGTATAACAGAACTTATTTAGCAGGCGAAACCCTGAGGACAAACCATTCAGATTATTATTTTTTTGAGGTCACTGTCTTTTAAATGAGGTTTCATTGGGAAACCAGATTTCTAAGTGAATTGCTTGCAGTTCCTACGGCTTCCACTAGATGTCAACAGTCCTGGGACATAGGTTGAGGTTATTCCTTTGTGTAATGAAGAAATACTGCCATCTTGAAGTCGAGGCACTCCAGGTGTCCTGGACATGCGCTTCAATCAAACAGAAGGCATGCAACATTTCGTTTTAATCCTGTATTGAACACATATCATCCCGTCTTCAATTTTATCGATTATTAACGTTAAAAAATACTTTGAGATATTTTGTCGTCACGTTTGAGCAAGTTGGAACCGGTGTTTTTCTGGATTAAACGCGCCAAATAAATGGACATTTTGGATATATATCGTCGGAATTAATCGAACAAAAGAACCATTTGTGATGTTTATGGGACATATTGGAGTGCCAACAACAGAAGCTCGTCAAAGGTAAGGCATGAATTATATTTTTATTTCTGCGTTTAGTGTCGTGCCTGCAGGATTGAAGTGTTTTCTCTCTTTTGTTTACTATGGTGCTATGCTCAGATAATAGCATCGTATGCTTTCGCTGAAAAGCCTGTTTGAATTCTGACATGTTGGCTGGATTCACAACCAGTTAAGCTTTAATTTGGTATCTTTCATGTGTGATTTAAGGAAAGTTTGATTTTATAGTACTTTTCATAGTAATTAATTTTAATTTCGCGCTTTGCATTTTCTCAGGCCAAGTGATACAGTAGCGTCTTGCCTAAACTCAGATTTTTTGATATAAATATGAACTTTACCGAACAGAAAATACATGTATTTTGTAACATGAAGTCCTATGAGTGTCATCTGATGAAGATAATCAAAGGTTAGTGATTCATTTTATCTTTATTTCTGCTTTTTGTTACTGCTCTCTGCTGGAAAAATGTCTGTCTTTTTCTGTGACTTGGCTCATACCTAACATAATCGTTTGGTGTGCTTTCGTTGTAAAACCTTTTTGAAATCGGACACTTTGGCTGGATTTACAACAAGTGTAGCTTTAAAATGGTGTAAAATACTTGTATGCTTGAGGAATTGAAATTATGGGATTTCTGTTGTTTTGAATTTGGCGCCCTGCAGTTTCACTGGCTGTTGACGAGGTGGGACAATACCGTCGCACATACCCTAGAGAGGTTAACCTTTCTGGGGTAGGTGGGACGCAATCGTCCCACCTGGCCAATAGCCAGGGAAAATACAGAGCGCCATATTCAAATAAAATTATATAAAAATCAAACTCACACATGTAAGATACCAAATTAAATCTACACTCGTTGTGAACCCAGCCAACATGTCACATTTCAAAAAGGCTTTTCGGCGAAAGCATAAGATGCTATTATCTGATGATAGCACAACAGTAAACAAAGAGAGTAGCATATTTCAACACTGCAGGCACGACACAAAACGCAGAAATAAAATATAATTCATGCCTTTGACGAAATTATTTTGTTGGCACTCCAATATATCCCATAAACATCACAAATGGTCCTTTTGTTCGATTAATTCCGTCGATATATATCAAAATGTCAATTTATTTGGCGCGTTTCATCCAGAAAAACACAGCTTCCAACTTGCGCAACGTCACTACAAAATCTATCAAAAGTTACATGTAAACTTTACCAAAACATTTCAAACTACTTTTGTAATACAACGTTAGGTATTTTTAAACGTTAATAATCGATCAATTTGAAGACGGGATGATCTGTGTTCAATACAAAAAGAAAACAAACTGAAGCAACTTTTTTAGTAATGTGCCTCTCTCAAACAATTTACTTCAAGTGACCCTCCTTTACGATGGCCGTACTTCTTCATTACACAAAGGAATAACCCGAACCAATTTCCAAAGACTGGTGACATCCAGTGGAAGCGGTAGGAACTGCAAACAAGTCCCTTAGAAATCTGGTGTCCCAATGAAATCACATTGAAAAGACAGTGACCTCAAAAAAATAAAAATTCTGAATGGTTTGTCCTCGGGGTTTTGCCTGCTACATAAGTTCTATTATGTTACACAGTACATTTATGTTTTGTTCGATAATGTGCATATTTATATCCACAAATCTCGGTTTACATTGGCGCCATGTTCAAAAATGCCTCCAAAATATCCGGAGTAATTACAGAGAGCCACGTCAAATAACAGAAATACTCATCATAAACTTTGATGAAAGATACATGTTTTACATATAATTAAAGATACACTGGTTCTTAAACAACTTCTTAAGGCTAGGGGGCAGTATTTTCGTTTTTGGTAAAAAACGTACCCATTTGAAACTGCCTATTTCTCAGCCCCCGAAACTAGAATATGCATATAATTGTCAGATTATGATAGAAAACACTCTAAAGTTTCCAAAACTGTCGAAATTTTGTCTGTGAGTTTAACAGAACTGATATTGCAGGCTAAAACCTGAGGAAAATCCAATTAGGAAGTGCCTCTGTTTTTGAAACCTCTCTGTTCTTATGCATCCCTATTACCCATTTAAAGGGATATCAACCAGATTCCGTTTTCTATGGCTTCCCAAAGGTGTCAACAGCCTTTAGACATAGTTTCAGGATTTTATTTTAAAAAATGAGCGAGAACGACCACATTGCGTAAGTGGATAGGTGGGGGCTCTCAGAGTGAGTTGTGCACAACAGAGAAAGGCAGCCATTGTTACTCCCGGTCCTACTGAAAGACCAACACTCCCGGTTGATATATTATCGAATAGATATTTGAAAAACAACCTGAGGATGGATTATAAAAAACGTTTGACATGTTTCTGTGGACATTATCTGGAATTTTTGTCTGCGTTGTCGTGAACGCTTTTTCTTGTGGATTTCTCAGCATAACGCGCAAAATGAACGGAGGTATTTGGATATAAAAATATCTTTATGGAACAAAAGGAACATTTGTTGTCTAACTGGGAGTCTCGTGAGTGAAAACATTCGAAGATCATCAAAGGTAAACGATTAATTTGATTGCTTTTCTGATTTTCGTGACCAAGTTACCTAAGTGTACCTAATGTTTTGTCGAGCGATCGATAAACTTACACAAACGCTTGTATTGCTTTCGCTGTAAAGCATAATTTCAAAATCTGAGACGACAGGTGGATTAACAAAAGGCTAAGGTGTGTTTTGCAATATTGCGCTTGTGATTTCATGAATATGAATATTTTAGAGTAATATTATTGGACTGTGGCGCTATGCTATGCTATGCTATTCAGCGTTGCTGATGACAATTATCACGGATCCGGGATGGGTTGTTCAGAAAGGTTAATGCAACCGCTGTGTCAGATTTTTTAAAAACTTTAGGAAAAAGCATACCATGTAATAATCTGAGACGGCGCTCAGATAGAAACAACATTTCTCAACCATGTTGGAGTCAAAAGAAATACGAAATTACATCATAAATATTCCGTTACCTTTGATGATCTTTCATCAGAATGCAGTGTCAGGAATCCTAGTTCCAAAATAAATCGTTATTTTGTGCGATAATGTCCATTACTTATGTCGAATTAGCAGCTTTTGCTAGCATGTGTAGTTCACATGTCCAAACGCTGGCGCCGGTGAACTCGGACGAAAACTTCAAAAAGTTATATTACAAGTCCAATAAACTGGTCAAACTTAGTAGAGAATCAATCTTCAGGATGTTGTTATCAAAAATATCCAATAACGTTCCAACCAGCATTTCTTCATGTCTGTATAAGTAATGGCACACATGGCCATACCATGACTAGCGCGCGTGACTAGGAACTAGCATTCTGCCAGACCACTGACTCATTCCCCTCCCATCCGGTCCCACATCACACTAGAGGCTTCATTCCACGTTCTCCTGACTGTTGACATCTAGTGGAAGGCGTAGGAAGTGCAAACAGATCCATATATTACAGGGAATTGAATAGGCGATGACTTTCACATCGTCCCTTCTCAGAATTCTCACTTCCTGTTTTGAAGTTTGCCTGCCATATGAGTTCTGTTATACTCACAGACATAGTTCAAACAGTTTTAGAAACTTCAGAGTGTTTTCTATCCAATATTAATAATAATATGCATATATTATCATCTGGGACAGAGTAGGCCGTTCAATTTGGGCACCAATTCATCCAAAAGTGAAAATGCTGCCCCCTATCCCAAACAGGTTAATGTACTGCTCAAATTCCTTATAGAAAACACCAAAGCGTGTTTTTTTTATTAGTGAATTTACATTTATGAATATGACATTTTTCCATTAGCACAATTAGATTTATACGGTAAATTTGTTTTTCTTTATCTTTATTATGGTTAAGGAAACCGAGCAGCACATTCTCTCATAAAAAACAAAAGTCATCAAGAATATTAACAGTTATAAAACTGTGAATATCTTTCCATAATTGTTTTACATGTAGACAATTCCAAAATAAATGTGAAACTGTTTCTGGATGCTCAACACAAAAAGTACAATCAATGTTAATGTCTTTTTTAAGTTTCTTCAGGTAATGATTCACAGGGTAATACTTATGGATCATTCTGAAAGAGA